>NW_004955425.1:27589118-27601004 GCF_000276665.1 Chinchilla lanigera | reverse complement strand
ATGCAAATTAAAAGAACATTGAGATTTCATCTCACCCCAGTAATAATGGCCAGCATGAAGAAATTAACCAATAACAAATGCTGGCAAGGCTGTGGAGAAATAGGAACCCTTCTCCACTGCTGGTGGGAATGTAGACTGGTGAAACCACTGTGGAAATCAATTTGGAGATTCTTCAGCAAACTAGGTCTAGAGGTCCCATTCAACCCAGCTATTCCACTTCTGGGTATATTCCCAGAAGATCTGAAAACATCGTATCAGCGATATATGTGCACTCACGTTCACAGCGGTGCAATTTGTAATTGCTAAATTGTGGAAGCAACCCAAGTGTCCATCCACTGAAGAATGGATAAAAAAATTGTGATACTTTTATATAATGGAATATTACTCAGCTATAAAGAAAGATAAACTCAAAGCTTTTATAGGTAAATGGTCACAACTTGAGCCCATACTCATAAGTGAAATAACTTAGACCTGCATGTGTAAGAATTGTATTGTCTCAGTAGTGTAAGACCTGAAAGAGTGAATAAAAAGTAGGAGGTATGATAGATATTGTGAAATGAAAGAAAGTGCTCAAAAGTAAAGGGCAACTGGGGTGTGGGACAAGAGAAGGGAAAGAAGGAGAAATTATGTAAGTATGTATATACAGCTAACATAGTTGTACTACTGTCTTCTGTTGCTGTACAGAAAGGAACAGTTCATGATTACTTGTTTGATCTATCTTGTATGTCTCTATTTATTTTCGTGAGAAACCACTTTGAAGATACCAATAAGTAATACAACAACCATGGTTAATTTCCTACAACTTTTTCTGTAACTCTGTTTTTTTTTTCTGTTACTGGGAATCAAACTCACGACCTTGCGCTTGCCAGGCAGGCGCTGTGCCACTGAGCTAAATCCCCAGCCCTGTATCTCTGTTTGTATTGTTCCTATGCTGTTTTGTAAATGGATGTCTGTTTGTTAATATGTTTTCCTTCTTTTATTTTTTAAAATAAAAAATATAAAATTAAAAATATAAAAAGAAAAGTGCTCTATATATTATTCTTGTAATAGATAATTTAAAAGTACAGAAGTTTAAATACAGAAGAGTAGTGCAGTATTATCAGTAAGAGGCCTTATAGCTACTTTTTTTGTTGTTGTTGTCTTTTTTGGAGACAGGGTTTTGCTATGCTGTTCAGGCTGGCCCTAACTCACCTTGTAGCCCAGGCTGGCCTCAAACTCACGGCTCCTGCCTCAGCCTCCCAAGTGCTGGGATTATAGGCATGCACCACCAGGCTTGGCACTATTAATATCTTTTGTTAAGAGTGCTTCTTTTTGTGGGGATTGGTTTGGGAAATAGTTTGGAGATGAGCTAAGTTTGGATATTCTGAATTTGAGGTGAATCAGATATCTTAGTTATGCCTGGGACTTTTACATATTGAACAAATGTTTTTGTGCAAGAGCAGTGTGGAGATCTGGATTTAAAAGCCGAAAGTTGAACCTGTCAAAATAAATAAAAATAAAAGGACAGTGGTAATTACAGAATATTTTGCTATTGGGGTTACATGTGCTGAGAAGGGCTAAAGTCATTATGAGAAAGGCAAAACTGAACGTTTATAGGTCATGAATCTATAAGATAATTTGTGGTTTTTAAAATTTCATATCTAATGACTTTGTTTTTTAAAGCCTAAAATAAGTTTTTTGTAGTATTAAATGCTTGGTAATATTTTAGACCTAATTAAAATATAAATAGAGCTCCGAAGTTTAGGATTTCCGACTTGCTAATGATTCATATTAGTTTTATGTAAATCATTATCATTAGTCTGTTCTTCTGTCGAATATGTATCATAATATTAAAAATGAGTAAAACTATGTTAAGTATACAAAGGAAGTATTAAAAACAAATGACTTACCATGGTGAATCAGTATATATAGAAGGGAGAGGGAGGACAAGAATAAATACCCTTGTACTTCCTGTTCATGTATCCATTGGTACTAGAAATAAAAAATGTAGTGACTTCACCCAAATTTTCTTATGTTATAAATTATTTTGGTTCTATACCAGACTAGTTTTTAAAAGTAAATGTGCACAAGGCATTAAAAGACCACAAATTCATGACTGTGTACCTACTGATTTTTAACACATAATTTGGAGTATATTTTTGTTTTTGCATTTGTAATTATATTTTGATAACTTTGCTGTGCTTTTGGTCATAAACAACTGATACTAAAGTATGGAAATTTATTCAACAGAGCAACAATAGAAGAGGCATATTCCAGGTCAATGACAAAACTAGCAAAATCTGCAAGCAATTATTCACAACTTGGGTGAGTTAGTTTTTTTCTCTTTTTTGGTGTTCTTTTAGGCACAGTTCTTTTTTTTTTTTCCTCTGGTACCGGGGACTGAACTCACGACCTTGCGCTTGCGAGGCAGGCGCTTTGCCACTGAGCTAAATCCCCAGCCCCTAGGCACAGTTCTTGAACATGTTAAATTTCTATCATGAATCTAATGGTTTATAAGTATAGTGATACACTGTTGTACACAACAGTTGTATATAGTCTCTGAGAAATGTTTAGTTTGGTAATTTTATTATTGCGCAAGCAGTGTAAGTTGTACTTACACAGACTTAAGACATCTACAGTAACACTAAGTGATATATTTATGGGACTGGTGATACATGTCCTTATATATGAGTTTTATCATTGCCAAAATGTCAGTATGCATGCATAGTTGTATTGTGTACTTAATTAAAATGTATCTATTTTAATGTGAATATATTTCTTGACTTGCTATGAACTATAATTGAAGTTGCTAAAAGATAATGAAACTTTCTACATGATTATTCAATAGTGTAAATTTGAGATTATGTTTATATAAATGCATTTTCTGTAAGTTTATTAAATTCTGTTGTAGCTTAACAGTGAACTTTTTTTTTTTTTTTCTCTTTTTTTGAGACAGGGTCTCACTATGCAGTTCAGGCTAGCCTTGAGCTCACTTCGTAGCCCAGGCTGGTTTTGAACTCACAATGATCCTCCTGCGGCAGCCTCCCAAGTACTGGGATTACAGGCGTGTGCCACCACACCCAGCTCTTAACAGTGAACTTTAAAAACTTAAGAGAAACTTTACTAAAATAAATAAAATCTATTAAATGTCTCCTATGATTTTACTGACTCATTAAATCTTCCTTCCAAATTTATATTGAAGAAATATATTTTTTTGAAAAATGAAAATTAACAAGAAGGCTGTATTTAAAGTGAAAATGTGCTCATAATTATAATTATATAATCTGAACCAAAGTAACTGGTAGGAATGGTTACTTATTTATCTAAAACTTGAGAGGAGGTCATAAATTTAGCTAAGATGTTGAAATTAGTGTAACAAGATTTTGCAGTCATGGTGAAAGATTCTTCTACATCTAGGGTTCTGATAAATTTGTGAATCCTCTAAAATTTCATGTATAATTTTGCAGATTATATTTGCAATGAAGAGGTTCAATATAAATTATCAGATTCACTGATGAATCTGTGACTTTCAAAAAAGAGGTTAAGCATGATTATTTTATATTAGTACTTGATAGTGTTGGTTGCATGAATTTAAATCAAAGCCTTACTCCTTTGTGGCCTGGACAAGTGGTGATCAGAATATTAGTTCATCCTCAGTGCAGTGGCCCTGTCCCCTAAGTGTGTACCAGCAGCCCAGAAAGCTTAAAGAAGCCCTCTTGCAACTGTGTGCACCATGGCTGGGAAGGCTGGCAGCTGCTATCTGACCTAAAACAGTGGAGACTGTGGCTTGTAACGCTTTCAGGTTTTTTTTCCTCATGTTTATTGTTTTATTTTATCTTGTTATGTTACGTTATGTTATGTTATGTTATGTTATGTTATGTTATGTTACGTTATTTTTGGTCTTTTTGAGACAGGGTCTCACTATGCAATTCAGGCTGGTCTTGAACTCACTTTGTAGCCCAGGGTGGTCTCGAACTCACAACGATCCTCCTAACTCAGCCTCCCAAGTGCTGGGATTACAGGCGTGTGCCACCACGCCTGGCTTTTTGGCTTGTTTGTCCTCCAGTTTCTTCCTTCCTTTCCTCCCTTTGGTACAACTTTATTTTTCCTTTTTTTCCCATTTCTACTTTTACTTTTTGACACCTTCCTATTTCTTCCTAGTGGATCACAGAGGAGAGCCAAAATGTAACTGGAGTAACAAAAACTAACTTTAGCTAACTGATTTTATTATGCAAAATTCTGCTTTATTCTCAGTTTCCATATGGTTCATTAAGGAAATATGGATTGACCTCAACTTTTTCCTAGCATTCATGTCTTTTGTATGTATGCTTTTCATAAATAGTAAGTAGTATTGTGTGTGTGTGTGAGTGTTAGTGTCATCATTCAGGATTATAACTTTTTTTTTGTTTACTGTTACCTATTTTGGCAGGAAATTGAAATTTATGTTTGGTTGCATTTAAATATACTTTGAATATTTTAGTTTTCTTTCTTACTACTTATTAATATATACAGTAATGCATATTACTTGACCAGAAAAAGGTTGGGTATGTCAAACTTTAAAAGTTTAATTCCATTTTTTAAAAATAGATTTTATGAAAGAATCCTTTCATGAAGTAAAAGGGACAGTCTGTCTTACCTGCTTTGTGAAATCTATACTAATATTTATCAGATGTACATAAGATAAAGTATGTATTTTGGTGCTTTAGTGAGTGGATACTCTAAATATGTTTTTTTTTTTTTTTTGTCTTTCTGAGACAGGGTCTCACTATGCAGTTCAGGCTGGCCTTGAGCTTACTTTGTAGCCCAGGCTGGTCTCAACTGCAATGATCCTCCTGCCTCAGCCTCCCGAGTGCTGGGATTACAGGCGTGCGCCACCACACCCAGCTTCTAAATATCTTTTTGTCCTGAAATTTTCCATCTCTGCACTGATTAGATTTTAAAGTATGCCACAAGATCTAATCAAAACAGTTGTATGCTAAGGATTGTGATTGACTTCTTTGAACTACTTTATTATTGCATATAATGATTGCTGCCAGTTAACCTTTCTAATAGTTAAGAAATGTAATAATTGCGCAGAGTACACATTAAAATAAGTAGTCACATTTTCTGTTCCCTTAGTGATTATTGCTGCTATTTGTTTTCTCTTAGAAATTTTATTGTAGAGACTGCTTTAGAGCAGGTACAGTACTTGAGCAAAGCTTGAATTATCCATAGATCATTCCCACTGAATAAACTGATTTAAACTAACCATTGCCAACTCAAGTGTTACTCAAAATATGGTAATGTGCAGTTGTTGAATATACTTGAGCCTGCTGAACCTTTTATATCCTTAATATTGGAGAAAAGTGGCAGAAAACTTTATGACACATCCCATCCCATACCCTTTAGTGGAAAGAGAGTCATACATTGTTGAAGTACATAGAGGGATTGATAAAATTATAATGTGCAAAGAAAGCTTTCAGATAACTGCTCTAAAGTAATTCTTACATAAGTGTTAAACACACACACACAAAGTCACATGTAAAAATTTGACTTTTACCAGTTTCATTTGAAAGAATTTTTATTATTATTTGGTGGTGCTAGGCATGCTAGGCAAGCACTTGGTACCGCTGAGCTACATCCCCAGTCCCAGAGAAACTTTACTTTTAACAAAGCATCTTAACTAGAGTGCAGTACTAAGTAGTTTTAAATTGGAGTTTGATAATAGAATTAGATTTTAATAATAGACGTAATGATAGGTGTCTGATACAAGTCTAATCAAAGTCAACTCAATATATAATTAGAAGTGACTATGAAGGCCTGTGACATGAAATTAATCCATTTTTGTGTACCTATTATGTAGGAAAGTTTTGTGTACCTAAAAACTTACAATAATTAATCATGGAGTAAAAAACAAAACAAAAAGACAGCCCAGTTCGGTCATTTCATTTATTACTTTACTTTTTTTTTTTCTTTTGTAGTGCTAGCGATTGAACCTAGGGGCAGTGATGGGAAACCTTTTAGATACTGAATGTCTAAGTTGCAACTCAAAACCCACTTATTTATCACAAAGCGCCATCACTTCAATTAAACCTGAATACTGAGATTTTAGATCAGAAAAAGCAACTGTTATCTGATGCTCAGTTGTTAGGGTGACTCGGCTTGTGCTGACAGAGAGGGTTCTGTGTTCCCGCTGTGGCACATGTGCCATAGGTTTGCTACCACTAGGGCCTTCACACTAAGCTACATCCCCATCCCTTTTATTTATTTATTTATTTATTTGGTTTTTTTCTGGTACCAGAAATTGAACTTACTACCTTGCGCTTGCCAGGCAGGCGCTGTGCCACTGAGCTAAATCCCCAGCCCCTTCCCATCCCTTTTAAAAAAATTTTTTTAAGACAGAGTCTCCATGAGTTTCCCAGGCAGGACTAGAACTTACACACTTTCTGCCCTAGCCTCCCAGAGTATTGGGATTACAAGTGTGCACCATTGTGCCTGGCTTATTTAAATTTTTTTTTTGTTTTTTTCCGGTACTGGGAATTGAACTCACGACCTCACTCTTGCCAGGCAGGCACTATGCCGCTGAGCTAAATCCCCAGCCCACTTTATGTAAATTTGATACTTTGCCTAAATACAAATTGCTGGAAATAGCATTATACTTTCGTTCGTTCCATCTTAGAACTTCAGAAGTTTTCATTTTCTTTCAGTAAATGCTTCCCATGTTCTTCCTTTCATTTAGAACATTTGCACCAGTGTGGGATGTGTTCAAAACTTCCACAGAGAAATTAGCGAATTGTCACTTGGATCTTGTTAGAAAATTGCAGGAATTAATAAAGGAAGTTCAGAAGTATGGAGAAGAACAAGTAAAATCTCATAAAAAGGTATTTTTTTTTTCTTGTTAAAGGCTTGATTGGTCAGATATTGAATGTTTACATCTCAGTCATTTTGATGAATCATTTCGTACCAAACAGACTAAAGAAGAAGTTGCAGGAACTCTGGAAGCTGTCCAAACCATTCAGAGTATAACTCAGGCCCTCCAGAAATCCAAGGAAAATTACAACGCCAAGTGTGTAGAACAGGAGCGTCTGAAAAAAGAGGGAGCTACACAAAGAGAAATAGAAAAGGTAATTACAGTAAAAATACCACCTCTGTGGTTTTGTAGCTCTTTAATATACGAGAGTGCATTTAATCTTTAGGCAATCAAGAAGGATCTCATTTTAAAGACAGTGACACTGCATCTTACAATGTTTGTGATTTATAGAAATAAATCTTTTAAATATGTTACCTGTGGTAAATAACAAACACAAAATAGGAATTTTTTTATTTCAATGACATATGCAAAATATTTTTATTTATTTTACAATTTTTTTGTGGGTTTGGGGATTAAACCCAGGGTCTTCTGCATGCTACGCAAATATTCTACCACTAAGCTAAGCTGCATTCTCAGCCCCTGCAAGATGTTTTTTTATGATAAGATAATTGATGATATTGGTTGGTATAAGTTTTAATGAGGTAAAAATTTTTGAAGCAGCATTTTAGTATATTTAGAATGTGTGTAGATACTTCAAGGTAAACTTCATGTGTATGTTGTGGGTGATTGATTGTTGACTCTGAACACATTTATGTTTTAGTGTGATAAAGAACAGACCTTTTCCCCTGTTCACATTTTAATTGAAAGTAGTTTTTTTTCTTTCTAAAATAGTTACTTATTTTTGCTGTAGTACAGTATATGTCATAGGGAATAAGCCGTAGGGAGTGATAATTTTGAAAACTTTATACAATATTTGAACTATTTGGTGAAAAAAGAGAACCAAATTGTATTGGTAGTAGGGTAATGACTGTAAAAATGTATACACATGGGCAAAAGCTAGGAAAGTCAACAGTTAATGGACTTTGGAGTACTATATTTCCTTCAATGTTTGTACAATAAGTAAAAATTGGAAGGGGAAGGGAAAGAAGAGGTACAGGAAGTTCACGGTTTGAAAACTCTTTGTTTCAGATACAGTAATTATGAATAAAATGTAAAAAGAGAAAACAAAATTAACAGGGTTCACAGTGAAGAATATTATTTCTGTGGTCCAGAAATCCAGAGTGCCATGTAAAAATTGATTGTGTAAGCTTAAGTAAGTCCTAAGGTGGGCAGTAAAATTTGACTCTTACGTTATACAAGGGAACAAATGTTCTCCTTGGGTTTTTTTTTTTTTTTTTTGAGGCTGGCCTGGAACTCATGACCCTCCTGCCTCAGCCTCTCAAGTACTAGAATTATAAATGTGTGCCAAGGGTTCTCTTTGAGAAGAGGTACAAAGAGCCTGGATCATTGTGTGAAGCTATAGGTAGGGAAGAAAAGATGGCTGTTAGACTGCTGACTAGGTGAAAGCTTATTGGGAGGTTAGGGGTTTAGAGAAACAAGGTATAGAAGTATAATCCTGAGCCAGAATTGAGCTAGGGAGTCAATATGACTATTTTGCCCATATCTCCAGTATTCTTGCAAGGTCCAAGACTTAGACTAAATTGGGTCCTTGGAAGGCTAGCAGGAGATAACCTGAGAACTGCTACATAGGGATGGGAAAGCATAAAGGATAAAGCATAACACAATTTAAGGAGGTGCTGTTTACATTATAGTAGGTGCTGTACAGAGAGGAGAGGGAGCAAAAATATCACAGACCTCCCTCAGTGGGAATGTGCAAACAACCAGACTTTTAAAAGCACATCTAAGAGATCTAATTCTGAAACAGCCAACCAGTGAATTTAATAATTGGAATTTGGGGAGAAATGTAGGTATTCTATTAAACATGATTGCATCACTTAAGAATAAAAGAACACCCTCGGTGTGGTGGTGCATGTCTGTAATCTTGGGAGGCTGAGGTAGGAGGATCACCATGAGTTTGAGGCTAGAATAGATTACATAGTGAGTTTAAGGCCAGCCTGAACTAGAGTGAGATCTTGTCTCAAAAAATAACACAGAAGAATAAAAGAACAGTGGTGGTACACAGAAGAATAAAAGAACAGTGTGTAATTCCAGCGCTTGGGAGACTGAGGCAGGATTGTGAATTTGAGGTCAACTAGGCTACATAGCAAGACCTCGTCTTTAGAAAGAACAAATGCTTCAGGGCTGGGGATGTAGTCTAGTGGTAGAGTCCTTGCCTAGTATATATGAGGCCCTAGGTTCAATCCCCAGCGCGCGCGCGCACACACACACACACACACACACACACACACACACAATACACCAGTGCTTCAACTTCCTGGAACTTTAATGAGTTAACAAGGTGGCCATGTTTGTTACTTCCTGGGCATTTGCTTTCTGTTGTTATACCCTCTTATTTATAGTATTACTAAATAAACATGTTAATTAGAAACCTGTTTTGACTTAATAATTTACTATTACATACTATATACAGTACTTGTTTCTTATGAGGCATATTTCTTGTTTGTAAAATATATAGATATTTCTAATTATATTCTAAAATTGTCTCTGTATCCTTTTATGTGATACCCCTAGTTTTCTTTAAATTTGATTTTGTCATTGTTAAAACAGCTTGTAAATCAGCAAATCCTTTTTAAAATTTTATTTCTTTATTAGTAAGTGCTTTTTGGGTTAATTTTCCAGGATGCTTCTTAAAGTTAGTGTGTAATTCCCATAAGTTTTGGCATACTAGTTTTACATGTCAAGAGTAAGAGCTAGTGTAAAAACCAAATTAGAATTTAAAGCACCTTCTCTTTTTCTTCATGCTTCCAAATAAGATAAATGAAAATTTACACTTTCCTAGTATGAGAGAGTATGCTGCAGGCTGTTTACAACTTTTGAGTTAAGCTAAAGGTGATAATTTTGTGGTTGTAAGTATCAAGTTTGTATGGTAAGGTGAATGGCTAGACTAAGATCCATGGTGAGAATAGTGTAGAAAGAAGAATCACAAACATTTGTTGGTGTAAAAATTCTAAATTAATATTTACCCCTCTTGATTCAAAAAAGACTTGAGTAACAAAACTATTAAAAATTCTCTAGACTGTTTGAGTATAATAAGAAACAATATGTTAGAAGGTTCTTTCTATCTCTTACATTCCCATGTAGTATGATGTATAATGTTGTGAAATAATTATGTTGTTTATATCCTAGAAGTACAGGTGTTCTAGATATTTCTTCAGAAAGTCATCTTCTATTTTTATTAAATTATAAAGTCCAAGCCAGGCATTGTGGTGCAGGCCTGTAATCCCAGCACTCCCAGCTGAGATAGGAGGATCACTGATTTTGAGGCTAGCCTGAACTACATTGTAAAACCTTGTCTTAAAAGCAACAAAAAATTTACTTGTCAATGAGAAGCCATTCTCCATAATACAGCATGTCTATTTATTTGGGAAGAATCATTATAGAAATATATTTGATTTTTTTTCAGCTTATTAATAAAAGTTAATTTAAGGGCTTATTTGAGCTATACATTTAGAATAGATTCTTGCCTTTTAAAGGATTTATTCAGATATCTCCTGATTTACTATTCAGTTATGAAGAGATAATTTGCATTCACTAGCACGTAAGTACAGTATTTTAGCTCTTGGCCTATTACTGTGCTAGTTGCTGCACATGTTTTTAAGGGCTAAAGTACGTATTGTCCCCATCTGTCTTCAAGAAGCTTCCTTTTTTTGGAGAGTCATGATACTAAGTAGTATAGAGTAAGAGATTAGAAAGGATCATGAATATAAGTTGAGAAGGAGAGATATCTTATTTTGTATGGAACCCATGGAAAGAAAACCTGTGAAAAAGAAAGATTATAAGAAAGATTTCATAAAATGAATTACTTTTAAAAGCATAGATACAGATACTACAGGTATTTTTTTAACTTTATATTCTGACTCTTTCAAATTGCAGATGTCTCCAAGAGTGATCACAAATCAGTTCTTCATCAGTAGGTGACACGTAAATTAAGCAATAATGTAATAGGCAGCAGAGAAAAAGACTAGGAGGACGAGCACTCAAATGAGGGACTACCAGTGAAACTGTATTATTTTTGTTAGACTACCATTAAAAGTTACTCTTTGAGGTTACAGGCATGGTGGCACATGCCTGTAACCCCAGCACTTAGGAGGCTGATGCAGGAGGATCACTACTTACATAGTAAGTTTAGGGCGAGCCTGAACTGCATAGTGAGACTTTGTCTCAAAAAAAAAAATTTACTCTGTGTACTGTAGGTTGTTGATTGCTTTTATAGAAGCTGAAAAAGTAGGTAGTTGTAAGAAAGATCTGATAGCTCTTTGCATCAGGAAAATCCAAAAGGAAATCCATACAACATGCCATTATAATGGTTTTTTTTTTTTATTTTTAAAGAAGGATAATAATAGGGGGGCTTACCAAATTATAGACAAAGTAGTAGGAAATTATCAGTGGTTATTGTTTTACATATTGTTATCTACAAGATAGTTTCTCAGGAAAACAAATAGACAAATAATAGTTACAGACAAAAGAGGTAAGAGATTATCAATAGTTGTTGTACTGTACTTTGGTATCTTCAAAGTGGCTTCTAAAGAAAATAAGTAGAGCTATACATGAGCGACCTATTGAATAATCATTAACTTTCTTCAGTGGTTGTTGTAGGAAACACATAATGATAGACATGTATCCATTTATGAAATAGGATAGGAACAATACAAACATTGCAGTTATGGATAGATTAGTAGGAAAATATCAATGACTGCTGTAATACATAGTGGTATCTTCGAAGTGGTTTCTCAGGAAAACAGAGATACGCAAGAAGGAGCTAACAAGTAGTTATAGCCTAGGGGTTGTCAAAAATCAAGTGAGCCGTCTAGGGCGAAAGCCATTTTTTATAGCGTTTTCTCTCCAGCCTCCCATCACATTGGGACCCCACAACCAGTTAGTGTCCTCTCCCCAACTATTAGCACAGGCAGTAGGAATCCTGCTGCAGACTTCTCCGG
>NW_004955425.1:27587454-27589018 GCF_000276665.1 Chinchilla lanigera | reverse complement strand
AAAGAGATATCCAGGAAATCAAAGCTTCCATTGAAAGCTGCCAGAACTGCTTGAATGAAGCCGAAGATAGAATTTCAGATTTTGAAGACAGCATGGCAGCTAGTGACCTTGAAATAAAGGATCTCTTAAAATCAACAAGGAACCAAGAAAAATCAATTCAACAGCTGCAAGGCGAGGCAAAGAGGAATACTGTAGGACTAATAGGAGTCAATGAAACAGCAGGAGGCAACACAAATGACATAAAAAAAAATTTGCAGAAATAATAGAAAATTTCCCAAGTATGGAAACAGAACCTCATACACAGGTAAATGAGGCATATAAAACTCCAACTAACCATAACTAAAATAAAACTACACCCAGACATGTAATATTCAGGTTCCCAGATCTCTACCAAAAGAACAGACTATTAAAAGCTGCTAGGGAAAAGAAACATTACCTGTAAAGGAAAGCCCATCAGAATAACAGCAGACTTCTCAACAAAAACCATCTGATTGAGAAGAGCTTGGAGCGAAGTATTACAGGTCCTGAGACAAAACAGCTTCCAACCAAGACTGATGTACCCTGCCAAACTATCCTTAAAATTCAGTAGAGAAATAAAATATTTCCACAACAAAGAACAACTAAAGAACTTCATGAGTGCCAAACCATAGTTGCAAACAGAACTAAAAGATATTTTAGACAGAGAAGAACATGACCACAATTTCAAGAACAACAATGGAAAGGAACTGTCAAGAAGAGCAAGCAATTAACAGGTAGGAAAAGTAGGAAAACAGCAGCAAGTAAATAACATGACAATGATGTCAACACATACTGATTATAACTGTAAATGTAAATGGCCTCAATTCACCAGTCAAAAGAAATAGACTGGCACAGTGGATTAAGAAACAAAAATCCAACTATGTGCTATATACAGGAAACGCATTTTACTCAAAAGGAAATCCATAGACTGAAAGTCAAAAGGATGGAAAACAATCCTCCATGCAGCAGGAACCCCGAAAAAAGCAGGTATAGCTATTATGTTTGCAGACAATGTGAGCTTCAAACTGAGAACAATTGAAAGAGACAAAGAAGGTCACTACATACTTCTCAGGGGAAAACTGCAAGAGGATGGGATAACAATCATAAACATGGATGTACCAAATACCGGAGCACCAAACTATTTTAGACAAATCTTAACAGACAGGAAAACCCATATAATTAATAACACTATTATAATAGGGAACCTCAACACCCCTTTGACACAAAGAGGTCAACTGGACAAAAACTCAGCAAAGAAATAACAGATCTGAACCAAATCTGCAAACAAATGGACTTACTAGATGTATAGACAAATGGACTTACTAGATGTATACAGTGTTCTACCGCACAACATCAGAATACACATTTTTCAGCTGCACATGGGAGTTTCTCTAAAATAGACCACATTATAGACCATAGAGCATATCTACCTAAATGCAACAGAACTGAAAATATCCCATGCATATTATCTGACCACAGTGCAATGAAATTGGAAGTTAATGACAAAAGGAACTCCAAAAACTCAATAAACACACTTGGAAATTAA
>NW_004955425.1:27577481-27582367 GCF_000276665.1 Chinchilla lanigera | reverse complement strand
TGCTCCTCTGCTGACTCTGGACCTTTCTGGTTCTCAATGGCAGGAGCAAGAGTGGCCCGTTGTATGGCATGTATTCCCAGGGGTTTCTCCATGTTTGAATGATTCCCACACGTCCGTGGGTGGGCATCTGCAGCCAGTGCATGGTGGGCCAATTGTGTCATTGTTTCTCTGTGTCATGGTAGTTCTCAATTGAGCAGCAGCGGTTCACGTGAGGGCTGGCGCGCAACAGTGCTTGCTGGCGTGTGGCGCCCCCTGTGCCGGGGGCCTCCTTCCTGGCGCCTACGAGGCAGGGAGTGAGCCGGTTGGAAGACTGGCGCTCCCTGCCTGTGACTCCCTGTGTGCCTGGGCCCCTCCTTCTGGGCGCCTATGAGGCAGGAAGCGAGCCAGCCGGAAGACGGGCGCTCCCCGCCTGTGGCTTCCCCTGCGCCAGAGGCCCTCCTTCCGGGTGCCTACGAGGCAGGAAGCGAGCTGGCCAGAAGTATAATGGTTTCTGAAATAAATTCGAGGGACATGATTATCTGTGTCTGGGGAAGGTGCTTGTTAGTAAACTCTAACTACTTCATTTAATTGTGTTTGAACAGTGCTAGGGTGTTAGAGAAAGTATAGTAGCGGTAGTATAAAACACTGTCAAGTGGCAATGAGAAAATAATAATAATAATGATAATGATAATGACAGTAATTAGAAAGAAACCTACAGAAGCAAAGGAGAAAGTTGTCACAGGTTTTAGTTGCTTCTCTAGGGATGGACGACTCAGTGGGAGTCAGTGACTCCTGTGTCTTCACATAATAACAGCATTTAATGATGTATATTCTTGATATTCCTTGTTAAAAACTGCAAAAATAGATGATACTGTGGTTTGTAAATTTAACTAGAGGCCAGATGGTGTTCTAAGGATTTTATCTAAGGATTTAATCAGTACTGCAGCTTTAAAAAATAGTGTTCCCAATTTTTAAAAAAATCCATATTAGTACATGTTTTCAGTATGTGATTATATTCGTTTTGGGGAGTTGGTACATGTATGTAACAATCTTAATTCTTTTTAATTCCCCTTCCTCTCCCTTCCTAATTTTAAGAATGAGAGGACAATGTAAAGCTCAAATGTATGGTCAAATAGGTAGCAAATGATGGAAGTAGAATTTGAATTGAGTTTCTCCTGGGTCCAAGACTAGTTTTATTTACACTACATGGTTAAATGGCATTCTGTATTATTATTTATTTATTTATTTATTTATTGTTTCATTTTTTAAGACAAGGTTTCACTGTGCAGTTCAGGCTGGCCTTCCATTCACTTTGTAGTGCAGGCTGGCTTTGAACTCACAGCGGTCCTCCTGCCTCAGCCTCCCTACTGCTGGGATTACAGGTATGCGCTACCATGCCTGCCTGGCCTTCTGTATTCCTTAAGAAGATAGGAAAATATATACTTATAAAATAAAATATATACTTAAATATGTTAGAGAAGATACAAAGTTGCCTATTTAGACAGTAGGACTATAAATATACTTGCCAGTCTGAAGCCTCAGGATAAACCCAATGTACTGTTTCCAATTCCTGTTCTAAGACTCCTGATAATAGGCAGAGAGAATTGTATATTAGTACTGATCAACTACACACTAATTTCTTAGTTTGTAGCTTTATTTGGCTTAGTAATACTTTTTTTTTCTCTTTAGCAATATTTTTAATCACCCAGTCATGTTACCCCTTGTGTCTTCCACATCACACTTTAAAACCTTTTTTATTCTCATTAAGGTCCCAAGCCTACTCTCCTATTTCTCTCTCTTAGCAGATGGGCTGTTACCTCATCAAGAAAATGGAAATCTTCATGTTGAGAAATTCTTCAGCTGGTCTGTCTTTGATCTTGTGGAATAAACTCTTATTTATTCCAATTCTTCACCTCCCCCAATCTTGCCATGTCTAAACTGAAGCAGAACATGAGTCTGTCCCATCCTACAAGTTACACATCCTTTTTTTCTCTTTGTGTATTCATCTTCCAAGAATTTATCTTGACTTCTTTTGTTGCTTTCTACTGATTTCTTGCTGTTTATGTATAGGTTGTTGTTCTTTTATGAAATCCTTGGTAGAAAATCCTTTCTGTAATTTTCCTTCATGTTTCTTATATCTCTATATTTAATATAATATTAAGTTTTTATTGAGTAAGCCACTTTGATAAACTACAGCTGTAATATTGCAGTGAGAATTTTAAAAATTGTTTTGCCTAAAAAATAGGCAAAGATTAATTAAAAATATTGTATAGGCTTGGTGGAACATAATGGAAACTGAAAAACACCAAACACTAACTTTTGAGCTAGTTATGTGGACTTCATTCAGACATTAAGTGGAACGTGTGTAAGTTTGAAGTAGGAGAAGAAGGAAGATTCATCAGGAGAGGGTGTTAAACATGTTCTCATGGCCTCGTCACGTTTTTGTAAGTTGAATTTCTTTTCAGTGTGTTAACATGTTCTTAGTAGCCCTGTGCCGTTATGTGGTTATGTAATCTTACTGTGGGTAATAAAACAGAGAGTATTCTAATTTCTAAGAGTATATTTCATCAGACAAAAAGAAGAGTCACTATTTAATTTCTGAGTTACTATCTGTTCATAACAAAAACAGATGACCAAGGCAGGCTTGACCACAGGTGTTAAAGTTAGTTGTGTGTCATATTGAACTCTTAAAATATGTTTTGTTATTTCATATTAATTTATATAGGGAAAAAAAGAATATGCAGTTAAAAATATTTTTGTTCTGTTACAGGCTGCTGTTAAATCTAAGAAAGCTACAGATACCTATAAACTGTATGTGGAAAAATATGCATTAGCAAAAGCTGATTTTGAACAGAAAATGACAGAAACAGCTCAGGTTGGTATTTTCTTTAGATTGAAAACAGAATACTTATATTTGTACATGCTAATTAAATAGAATTTTTCTCTCATATAACTTTTTAGTATTAGAAATTTTAAGACACAATTTTGACATTTTACTAATGCTACTTAAAAATTTACATCTTGTTTGTGAGCTTGAAAACCAAGATCTAATAATGATAATGTCATAAGGAATTATTCAGATAGATCAAAAGAGAATGTTGAAAGGTAGATGAGGAAAATGAAGGCCTTGGTAGATGATAAATACAATGTTGTTAGACTTGGGTGTTGATTTTAACCTGTATTTTTGCTTGAGAAGAAAACTGGAAATTACTCAATGTTGAGTCTATACCAGTAAGTAAAATAATGTAAAAGCCTTCTCATAGAATTTTAGATTGTATTAGGGGAAGACAGACAATAAAAAATGTTTTTCATAAGCTTGGGATAAATTATATCTAATTTGGGGTTGTCAGAGCTCTAGTTTAAGACTTAGTTTGAAGTGGGTGCTTTCATGAATGCTACTTAACATTTCTACCTCCATCCTTCTTACCTTCTTTTTGTTTAATTTTCTTCCTTAGCACCTGTCATTATCTAAGATACCAGTAATTTCATTTTTTGTATTAGTTAGGGCAGATTGAGTATGCTAAGTTGACAAGCACCCAAAAATCTCAGTAGCTTACTAGCAAAGGTTTGTTTCTCAATGCTGTGTGTTCATCTCAGTGGGCTGCAGCTGTAGTACTGAGCTTAGTAGTTGGAATCTTCTTGTCTGAGGGACTAGAAACAGAGAAGCTCACTGGCTCCTCTCCACACGTTATTTATTGCCTCTCTCCACCACAATGTATGTTCTGTGAGAGCAGGAATTGATTGGTTTACTGCCATAGCCTCAGTTTTAAAGATAGTTTTCAGCTCTGCTGGGCATTCAGTAAGTATGAAAGAAGAACTTTATAAATGTGGCATTTTGAATTTAGTTCTTCTGTCTTTTCTCACTTGAAGAAGTGAATGACTCACATCTCAGAAACCAGCATGCTTGCATGCTTCTATGTATGCATGCAGATATCCATCTGTACCTACATATTGTAGGCACTGTGCTAGATACATAGAGCGTATATGTTAATCAACACAAATAACTTCTTGCTCTAGATAGAATTTAAAGTACAGAGAACTGACATACACATTAAATACTTGCTTAAACATAAAGTTAGAATTTAATAAAAATATTCTAAAGGAAAAGACTATGCTTTCATAAGGTAGAATATGGGTGACCTAACTTGTTCGGGAGTCAAGAAAGACTTTTTTGGAAGAGGTGACCTTTAAAACTGAAATTTGAATACTGAGTAGGAGACTAAGGACAAGAATGTTGAAGCTTTGGGACCATGGATATGAAGGCCCCAGTGGGTAAGGAGACACTGCATTGCAGCAAGTGAAAAATACATACTAAAACAGAATTGTGGTGAGATGGTGGGGAGAAATGAGAAATGGAGATGGTTGAAGAGAAAAGCAAGGAATAGGTTTCTGTAAGGATTTAGGTTTTCTTTTTGTTTTTCTACCTCCCTGTCCCTTTTTACTTTTTATTTTGAGTCAGGGTCTCATTAAATTGCCTACTCTTGCCTCTTAACTTGTGATCCTTCTGCCTCAGCCTCAAGTAGCTAGAAGAGTACAGGCATGTGCCACTATGCCTAGCTTCTATAAATGTGCTTAATTGTTTATGTGTTGTTGGAGTTAAAGCCAACAGAGCTACATTTGTAGCCCCATTTTATTTATTTACTTTTGGTTCTCTCTCCCTCTCCTGCCACTTCTCCTCCGTCACCCTCCCCCTTCTCTCTTTCTCCCTCCTTTCTCTTTCTCCCTTTCTTTCTGTCTCTCCCTCCCTCCTTCCATCCCTCTCTCTCTCCCTCCCTCTCTCCCCATCTCGTTCTCTCTCCTTCTCTGTCTCTTGTTCTCTCTCTTTCTCCCTTTCTTTCTTTGTCTTTTTTCTTCTTTCTTTCCTTTCTTTTTTCTTTCTTTCTTTCTTTCTTTCTTTCTTTCTTTCT
>NW_004955425.1:27489393-27576131 GCF_000276665.1 Chinchilla lanigera | reverse complement strand
CAAAAAAAAAAAAAAAAAAACCAAACAAAAAACAGAGCATTGTCTGGGTTGCTTTTCTTGACGCTCGGACATAACATCCGACACCTGAACCTTAAAATAGGAAAGCTTTACTACTCCAGTCTTCTTCCAAAGTCCCACCTCTGAGCACATGAGGCTTTTGGGGGCATCTGAGTATAAACCGTAACAAGTGTTGTCAGTACATAAAGCCATGATGATTTTGCCTTTGGTTAGTGTGTGGGAGAGAAAGGGCTTTAGGGCCAATTACCGAGGGACTCATACCTGACAGTTAGGTAGAAGAGGAGGTACTGAAATGCAAATAGAAGCCAGAGAAAGAAGAAAACTGGCCAGTGTCATGTCTTGACAGCTGTGAAAAGACAGTGCTGCAAGAAAGGGTTAATGTCAAATGAGGCTACAGTTCTACTGAGATAGAAGGTTTAAATTCCTGTAGCAAATGAGATCATTGTAGATTTCAACACTACTATTGTCTTTTTAAATCCTTAGGAACACTCATTGATTTATTTTTGAAAAATACTAGCTTTATTGAACTAAAATTTACTTACCACACAGTTTACAAACTTGAAGTTAAGATTTAGTAGATTTTAGCACATTGACAAGAGTTGTACAGCCATGAGCACAGTCAAATTTAGGTCATTTTTGTTACCTGAAAACAAAACACTCCACCCACTCTTTTATCTCCCAACCCTTCCCCTCCAGATCTGGGCAACCATTGAGCTACTCTCTGTCTTCCTAGATGTTCTGATGAAGGAGCACTCGTCTATAAGGCTATTATTATTGACTTGTTATTTTCACATTTCTACTGATGAAAGTGTTTGCCTTGCAATTAAGTTAGAAAAATAAAAATTAGAATTTGCTAGAATCAAGACTTTTTGTTTTGTTGATGTTACTTTTTAAAAACAATTTTTCAACAGGCATGTTTTTGTCTTTTTCCTTTTTTAAAAAATGGCATTTTACTTTTTTATTCTGCCATGTGCAAGATGAAAATATTTATTTGAATAAATGTAGTACTTTTGAAAGATAGTGCTATACATTGCTAATGTTACTTGTTTTCTTGTGTTTTTAATTTGCGACTGTCCCTCTGTATCTGTCTCTGTGTTTTTCTCCTGCTCCCCCCTCTTCCCCTCCCTCCCTTCCTCCCCCCCTCTCTCCCTTCCACCTTTCCTCCCTGTCCCGACTTCTCTCTCTCCCCCCTCTTCCTCTCTTCTCTCCCTCTCCCTCTCTCCCTCTTTTTCTCCCCACTTCCTTCTCGTCCCTCCTTCTGTCCCTCCCCCTCCCTCCCTCCTTCTCTCCCTCTCCCCTTCTGTGCTTCTCCCTCTCTTTCCATCCCTTCCCTCCTTATCCCTCCCTCCTTCTCTCTCTCTCTCTCTCATATACACAACTGCCCAGCAGGAACTATTATTTTTTCATAGAAAATAGACTACATGTTTTAAGACACAGAGTAGGTTTTAATTCCAGTTATTTACAAATCAAAAGAATCCTTTTACTTCTCCACTTTTATTTTGTTCCAGGTCACACATGCCAACCTTATCACAGTGGGTAAGAACCTGACAGTATAATGAGAATCAAATTTGGGTAACAGGACCTGTATTTGCTAGTGAGAACAAAATTGAGTCCCTGGGGTGTGAGAAGTTAAAATTTACTTAGGGTAGTTATGAGTTTAAGTTTTTTATTTGAGTTGAAAGTAAAGATAACTGAAATTGTAGCTGTTCTTTGTGCTCATGCTTTTTACCAGTATTAGTTCATGGGATGCTTGAAAATATTTGGAACATTATATGGGAGTTGGCTCCTTGGAAATATTGAGGTTCGCTAAGCAGCACTCTCAGATAAGGAGTTTTAGGATTGCTTTTATGTCTCTAGTGGCTGATAGAATTTTTCTGTTTAAATTAATAATGGTATATGTGAACACAGTGAGTTTAAAATTGCAAGGGAGAAAATACCTATCTGATTAGTTTAGGAAAGTTCATTTACATTTAACACTTGAGAAACTACTTATTCCTTACTTCCCATTGCTAAATTACTGAGTTTAGTACTTGTTAATTTTGAGGAATTATGATAGTAGTGTCCCCCTCCGAAAAAAACCCCACAGTTTCAAAATTGTGTCTGAATTATGCTTTGAATTCTGTATAGATTCATGCTTCAAGATATTTTAAAATAAGAAGTTACCTTTTTTGTGTAACTGTTTTTAAAAAAATACAGTTTCCTTGTAGGTAATGATCATCCATAAGAAATTAATGGGATTATGATCCAGTTTTACTGTATTCAATTATGCCTGTTCTATGGAAATATGTTGTTCATTAAATTGTTGAAATTTAGGTTGAGGGCCATTCCTTATAATATGAACTTAGATGAGTCAACCTTCTGAATATTCTGCAGTTCTTGAAAATAAGTCTAGATCTTAAAATACTGATATTCTCTTTGGCTTTGTAAAAATTAATCACTGCCAAGGCACTTGGTTTTAACTCTTGAGTAAAATTGATTTTAAGTTTTTGGACTATTCTTATATTAGTGCTCCAAGTGTAATTTTGGCATTACTGATTTTTTTAGGAGTTCATGGCACTTACACACTGTAGATACCATTTTGTTTAGTGATTGCTGATTGTGTAGCTCAGTGCTAAAGAAATGTAGACATTAAATATGAAGTGAGGGCAATTAATTTGGTAAGCTAACTGGCAAAAATAAAGGAATTATGTAGATTCCTTAGAACTGATTTAATTTGGCCAAAAAAAACCCCAACAAAGGATAATCAGGTTTGTATAGTAGAAATGAGAAATTTATTTTGTTTTAAAATGGGTAGCTCAGCATTTCCCAGATCCTGTTTTGAGGAGTAGAAGTATTGTGTGAGATACTAATGTTTAGGGGAAAAAAAAGACAAAAAGGGTTGTGAGGTCAAAAAATTTAGAAAATGGTAGGTTAAGCAAAGTGAAACAAGTTTTGTTATTTCAGTATTTCTGCTTTTAATAGGTTTATTGTGAAGTCAAGGCTAGCCGTGGTTTTCTGTCTAGGAAACAAATATTAGAGTAACTTGGAAATTTTTTTTAACAACATTCAACTGCCATTTCCTGTACAGTACTAGAATATCTATGTTTTGTTTTGAACATTTTGAAACATTCCCTAGTAATCTGATGTATTCTTACTTTCTGCTGAGAACTGCAGAGATACGGTGTGCGGGCTCCCCCAAATTTCTTTGAACATAGATTATCTCTTTTGGAGAGTGTATTAACCATTTCAAGGTTCAAAAGTCATTTTAGAATGTTTGGCAGATTATGAAGTTTGCAGAAGATAATTGTTTTCCAGTTTGGGAAATGTCTTTGGCTTTGGGACCACCTTTCTCATGTGGATTGCCTTCTTTTTTTTTTCTTTAATCATGATTATTTAACTTATATCTTCAAATTCTAGAAAAAGTTCAAAGAAATGCTGTATATAATTTTGACCTATTTGTTTAAAGGCATTGTTGAATCTTATGGTAACTTGCTTAATTTAGTTATCTGTATTGAAGTGCTTTCTAAAACTTTTTGATTACAGAATGCATATTCGTATTATATATAGTAGGTATATAACTTTATATGTTTGCTACCCAGAAATTTCAAGATATTGAAGAGACTCATCTCATTCACGTAAAGGAAATTATAGGATCCTTGTCAAATGCAGTGAAGGAAATTCACTTGCAGATAGGCCAGGTAAATTTTTTACTTTACAGTGAGTTGATTCATGAAAAATTTATGTTCTATTTATGGCTTTTTATATATCTTTTGTTACTCTGCCTAAAACCCATTGATATGATTCTGAAATGTTTCAGCTAAGGAACGTGTATTTACATGTATGTTCTGTTGTGGCACCAAGCATGAAAATTCAAACTGCTTGTTAAAATTAACCGTGTTCAGTCTACTTCACATTAAGATTTTGAATTACCAGTTTTTGAATATTTATTTTTTCAAGTTTTACTCTTTTTAAGTTTAGGACAGCAACTTTTGTAAGAGAACTTAATCTTTGAAATATACTAGAAATTTAAAAGTAGTTTATGACAGCCGGGCGTGGTGGTGCACATCTGTCATCCCAGCACTTGGGAGGCTGAGGCAGGAGGATTGAGACCAGATCGATACCAGCCTTGGCTACAAAGTGAGCTCAGGCCAGCCTGAACTATAGTGAGACCCTGTCTCAAAAAGACCAAAAAAAAAAAAAAAAAGTTTATGACAGTTTGGAGTGCATTAAAATTCAGTACAAAAAGGTGAAGTCTAAATTAAAAATCTAAGACTATTTTCACTATCTTTATAAGTTTAATTATTGTAAGAATTTTGTTTCTAAAACACTTGTGAGAAGAGAACAGGAAACTGCTTTTACTTCAAAGGCTGTAAGGCCATGTCTTAAGGGATGAAGGTAAGCAATGGTTGTTCTCCGCAGAACTGTGAGTTGGGTAACAGCATGTTATTTCATAACTATGTAAATAAAAGTTCCTGAATGCCCTTGCATCCCAAATTTTCAATTCTTTTTATCTGAAGTAGAGTAAAAATATTTGTGGAAGATGTTGTCTTTATTTTGGTTTAATAGGTCCATGAAGAATTTATAAATAACATGGCTAATACTACAGTTGAAAGTTTGATACAGAAATTTGCTGAGTCAAAAGGCACTGGAAAGGAAAGACCTGGTAAGGTGATAAATTGCAAGGAAACGTTTTCAAATTTCCCATCTAATAACAAATATTTGCCTTTAAATTCTTGTCTGTAAGAGAGAGTTTTAACTTTATATCACATACCTGAGCCAAATAACATATGGCCAGAGGTACTGTGCATTTTTAAAATGTATTTGTTGGCCCTCTGTATTTTTGAGCAATGTCTGTTTATTTCACTTGTCCACTTTTTGATTGGATCTTTGGGGGAGGGAGGTTCTTTTTTAAATAATTAGTATTCTAGATATTAGTCTTCTGTCCAAGGAGTAGCTGACAGAAGATTTTTCCCATTCTGTAGGTGGTTGCTTCACTCTGTTAGCTGTTTGCTTTGGTGTGCAGAAGCCTTTTAATTTGTTGAGTCTCAGTGGTATTTCTTACACACTTGAGGTGCTGTTCAGAAAGTCTTTACCTATACTTATGTCTTTCTGAGTTTTACCTATTTTATCTTATAGCAGATTGTTTCTGTTTTAATAGCGATACTCCAGTTTCTTTCCAGATTGTATAAATCTTTCACCTTCTATTTTAATATCCAGGTCTTTGATCCATTTTGATTTTACTTTATTATATAGTGATAGATGTGGTTCTCAACTCAATCTTCTGCATATGTGTAACCAGTCTTCCCAGCACCAAAAAGTCTAGCTTTCCTCTAGCGTATGATTTTGGCCCTTTTGTCACAGATAAGATGACTACAACTGCCTGGGCTTGTTTCTCTATCCTCTGTTCTGTTTCATTGATGTCTGTCTTTGTGCCAGTGTCATGTGGTTTCCCATCTTTTTTTTAAAAAAAAAATACGTTTGAGACAGGCTTCCACTAAATTGCCCAAGCTGGGCTCAAACTTGCAATCCTCCTGCCTCAAACTTTCAGTCCTCCTGTCTCAGCCTCCCAAAAGTGCAGGGATTATTATAGGCATGTGCTGCCATGCTGACTAGAAATATACTGAATTTATCAAAACATACCACTAATTTCCTTTAATACAGACTTATGGGTTAATTAAAGTTCTGTCAATTCTCAGAAATTTTGCTAACTCATTGTACAAGGATTGTTGAACCACTTCATTCATTTTGTTGTGCCTGCCTACCTCGCTATACATTCTCTGTGAAAAACCTGACACATTACCCAGATAGCTTACAAATTCCTGTCCCTGGGTTAGGTTTTTAAAGTAGCTATATAGCAAAATAGCCCTTAAACTCACTGCCTGATTCCTTTTAAATTCTAGATACATAGGTCATGTTGTTTTGTTCCTTGTGCAGTGAAGTAATTGTACAATTTGCAGGAGTGAGCCCTTTAAGTCTCAGTGCCCTCATCTGTAATGTGGGCATAATAGTAGTGCCTGCCTCATGGGCTTATTGTGAGGGTTATATGAGCTACTGGGACATTATTATTTAGTAAATATTATTTTCAGGAGCCACTGTGTTTCCAGATTAATAGGTATACTAAGATGTGTAGAAAATACCTGTTATTTAAATGGTAGGAGGTAAGAGGAAGACCAAGAATGGTGATGACATGTGCTTTCCTAGAGTCATTAAAACTAGAATTAGGTGACGATCGATAGTGTGACTGGTTTCAAAAAATGATCCTAAAACTAACTTTTGAGTAAAAGAGGTTTGTGTGGAGTACAGTAGAAGGGGGATGGGTTTTACTTGTCTGGTGAAGTTAAAGAAAAGGCACACAAAATTTTGTGTGTGGTTGTGTTGAATTCTAAGGTATATTCTAAATTTAATTTTTGTTAACATTTTATCTCTTGTTTTGTAAGGGCCCCCTCTGGTGGATGAGTTCCTACCTAAACTAGTTTTAGTTCTATGGGACACAGCTTGCTACAGAACAGGAGACCCAGTTCTTCTTTGAAATTTGTGTACTTAAAAGTTAACCCATGTCTCTGGTGCCAAAAAATGACTGTTTAAAATGTGCACAACAGGGCCATAATTCGTATGTCTTGCTGCTGGGTGATTTGAACCAATAGTTAGTACATGAATGACTGTTCTTCCTGGTGGCTTTTTATTGATTTTATTGGTAAAAAGACCAATAAAAGTAATTAGATTTGATTGTACTGCTAGGGGTACAAGCCACCTGATGGCACATCATGTACACATCACTTGTGGTTCAAGCTGGCAGAAACGTGTTAATCTTTAGTTACTTATCTATGGCAAGATAAAACCTGTCACTTTTTTTTTTTTTTTGCAATTTCTCTATGTAAGTCAAATCCACTGGGAGTACTAAAAATTTCCCCTACTCTTTGAGATATAATTATATGGAGTCTGCCAAAAAAAATGTATACACACTTCAGGAAAAGAGAAATAATATTGTTTTTGAACAGAAGGCTACCACTTTGAGCACCTCTTGAATTAATCTCATGATGTCTCAGTAAATTTAGTATTAAAATATTATGTACATTTTTCTTTTCCTATGTTTATACATTTTTTTGGCAGACTCTGTTACAGTTTTTTGTTATTGTGTGATTCCTCTGGAGTTTGAGTCACTGTAAGTAGATGTTTTGAGTGGCCTGAAATAATTGTGAAGAAACAGGTGCTTTCTAATTTTAAATATCCTTTTATAGTCTAGTAATACTTTAGTAGTCCTAGGGTAGTCATCTATTTCATTTGCTAAAAGAGATTAAGATTCATATTTTTAGTATTTCCTATTTTACAGTCATTCTGCTTTTCATACTTTAACAAAAGTTCAGAAAATTTCAACATACGAGAAGCAAAAGGAGTAATTTAAAGAAAATAAAAATTAGTGGGCCAGTCTGTAATATGTTTAATAAAAAGAGTTGTTGAAAAGGTGGTCTACATTTTCATTATATGTGATATTGATGGGTTTTATAGCTTCCATTTCAAGGTTTCTGAGAACTTCAGAGATACAGATCTTTAAAATTGGTACAGAGACTGTTTGTATCATCAACAGTCTTAGAAAGGTGGACATTAAAAGCAATGAAAAACAAAATGGAAAAACGAGATACCTGTGGTCAGTCTACCTAAACAAGTTTAATGGATTTGATATTTAGAATATTTTAGCTTCTGTATTTTTATTATTATAAATTATAGAATAAAACAGATAATCATTTCAAATTATGATCTAGTGATATCTTTTGAGACCCCTGGAAGATTTGGTATAATACTAAACCTGTAGAGAGCCTTTTGCCCTTATCCTCACCAAGAAAAATTTTTGAAAGACCAATCTTTTATGAGCTAAGGAAGTTGTATGAGATTTATATTTCTGTCTATAAATAAAATTTTATTTGAACACAGTCATGTATGTATTGTCTGTGACTGCTTTTGCACTGCAGTCACAAAGTTGAGTAGTAATAATAAACCATATGGCTCAGGAAGTCTGAAACACTATCTGACGCTTTACAGAAAGTATCCCCACACCCAGTGTATTAGAGAATAGATTTCTTTTGTAGTACAGTAGCAGATGGTGTATGTCATAATACATTAGAATTGTGTAGCTCCTGATAAAGCCTTGTAGAAAGCAGATTCTCCTGTTCTTGGTTTCCCAGATCATTTAATCTGCCTTTCTGCACCACCTGCAGATACACTCATAGCACAGCACAATAATTGATCCTCATAATAATAATCCAAAATTGTGAAATATTAAACTATTTTGAGCAAGCTTTGTTTAAAGGCAGCTTAGGTCATTAATTTGAGATAGCGTTAAAATGTCAATAAATGTGTAAATCTTGTGACAAAACAAAACAAAATAGCTGAGCTGATTACAATTTGTACAAATTATGTGGTTAGTTATAACAAGGGTAGGACTTTAGCTCTTTGCAGTATATAAAAAGAACCTAACTCAAACCAATTAAAACTTAAAAGGAAATTTATTGGAAAGAAACTGAGGTATCCCAAATTGCAGAATAGTCAGGCCTCAGAAGGAGACTCAAAACAAGACTAGAAAAGTAAGATATCATTTTTCATTCATTCTAGCTCTACTACTGCTTTATTTTCTTTGCAAAATGGCTTCCTTTGCTTCTGTGGGCATATGATATAATGTGATCTCCAAGTAATTTTAGCTTTTTTAAACTTCTTGTAGCTACAGCTCAGAATTAATCCAAAAATTTTGTCCTTTTTCAAATTTCTTGAAGCAAGAATACTGTACAACCTGTTGGCCCAGGCAGGGTCAGGTAGTCTTTTAAGTTTGGTCAGTCTGGGTAGAACATGGCTATAGTACAACTTTAACTCGAAGAGGCAGGATTTCTCAGAGAAAAGAGATTGTCATGAACTCGGCATAATCCTCCAAATATCTCCTGCAGTCATCCCCTTGAGAGGTACAGGATCTCTGGAGGTGGAATTTGGAATAGGTAGGAATGTCATTTCATTAATGATTAATGATACTGACATCTTCTCCTGTGTTTTCTGTTTGTATGTCTTTGGAGAAAGGTTTTCTTGAGTCCTTCACCTTTTTTTTCCCTTAAAGTTGTCATAGAGTCTCGTCATATTGCCTAGACTGGTCTCAAACTCCTGGGCTTAAGGGACCCCACCTCTCCCTTTAGAGTAGCTGAAACTGTATGCGCCTTTGTGCCCAGCTTGCCCTTGTTAAAATTGTATTCTTTCTCTTTGTTGTTGAGTTCTAAGAGTTTATTCCAGGTACTAGATTCTCATTCTCAAGCCATTTTGAAAATATTTTCTACCATAATGTGGGTCATCTTTCTTGAAAGTTCCTTTGATGCACAGATAGTTTTTGTTTTGATGAAGTTCAAGTTATGTGTTTTTCTCTTTTATTGGTTGTGCTTTTGCTTTCATATCAAAGAAACAATTGCCAAATTGAAGGTTGTGAAAATTTACCCCTTTCCTTTAAGAATCTTTTTTTTTTTGGTTTTTCTCTGGTACCGGGAACCGAACTCACGACCTTGCGCTTGCCAGGCAGGCACTTTTGCCGCGGAGCTAAATCCCAGCCCCAAGAATCTTTTTTATTTAGGGCCTTCGTCCATTTTAAGTTAATTACTGTATATAGTAGGAGGTAAGGATTCAACTGCATTCTTTTACATGTGAATATGCAACTGTCCCCTTACCATTTGTTCAGATTACTTTTTTCCAGTTAAATTGTTAAAACACCCTTGTTAAAAATTAGTTAACCATGTATAGGTTTCTTTCTAAAATTGCAGTCACAACTTTACGTTGTTATGATATAATTTCTTTTTTTGGTATCGGGAAGTGAACTCAGGACCTCATGCTTGCCAGGCAGGCACTGTGCTGCTTAGCTATATTCCCAGTGATACTATTTTGATTATTGAAAATTTTACTAAGTTTTGAAATTGGAGTGGTGTGAGTCCTGTAAATTTATTCCTCTTTTTCAGGATTGTTTTAGTCTCTTTTCTAAACAATTTTCACTGAGTATATCTCTTACCATTGCTGTTGCAACAAATCACAGATTTTGTGGTATAAGTCAATACAAATTTGTTATCTATTGTGCTATAGGTCAGAAACTTACTGTGAACCAAATTCAGGGAGTCAGCAAGACTGAATGGAGATTGTAGAGGAGAATCTGTTTGTGTTTTTTAGCTTCTAAAAGCTGTACTGTGCACATTGTTAGGGTTATTCCCTTCCTTATCATCAGAGCTAGGAAACTAGCCAAGTTTTCACTGCATCACTCTGTCTGTTGCGTCTTCTACATGAGTATCCTTGTAACCTCCCTATTCTAAGATCATCTGATTGGTAACCTTAATTCCAGATTCAACCTTAATTTCCCATTGCCATGTAATCTAACATAACATACTCACAGGTTCTGGGGATGAAAATGTGGACTTCTTTGGGAGAGAGGGGACATTATTCTGCCTACCATCTCAAGGTGTGCTTCATATTATATGAAATATAGCTGTTGGAAGTATATAGTTCGATGCATTTCAGTAAATTTATACAGTTGTGTCCCTGTTGCCATAATTAAGTTTTAGAAAATTATCCACTATCCCAAAAAGTTCCATTGTTTGGTTCAGTCAGCTCCCACCAGTCACCATCTGCGCGCTCTCTCTCTCTCTCTCTCTCTCTCTTTCTCTCTTGCTTTTCACTTTTCTAGAAATCTTTTGTTTTGAGACAAGGTCTCACTATGTAGCTCAGGGTGGCTTTGAACTCACTGTGTACTCCAGGCTGGCCTCAAACTCAGGGCAATTTTGGTGCAGCCTCCCAAGTTCTGGGATTACAGGAGTGTACCACCACATTCGGCTGGCCACTTACTTGTTAATAGATATTTACATTAGGTTTTGGCTGTTATGAATAACACTGCTGTGAACTTTAGGATACAAGTTGTTGTGGCACATATATTTTTATTTTTCTTGTGCAGATGCTAGGAGTGGAGTAATAAGTAGTGAATATATTGGATTATAACCCAGAGAATAAAATAAGTGTCCATTGGTCCATACAGGCATAAAAAAACTTTTGGATAAATGATTTATAATTTATTTCAAAATAAAAATTATAAATTTTATTACCAAAAATGGCTAGACAGTTTGGATATCTCACCACAAAATACATGCATAGCAGATAAGTACATGGAAATATTCTGAGTTTCATTAGTTATGAGGGATGTGCAAATTAAACCCATAATATATCACTGCACACTTACAAAAATGATTAAAATTAACATCACTGACCATAGTATGTACTGCCAAAGATGTGGAAGAACTAGAATTCACTTGTACTGCAAGTGGCAGTATAAAATGGTACAACCATTCTGAAAAACAGCCTGGTGGTTCTTAGAAATCTTAACATATACCTACCATATGATCCAGCCATTCCACTCATAGGTATTTACCCAAGAGAGAAGAAATTTACATATTTGCACAAAGATATGTGTAATCGTTCATTGCAGTTTTATTTGTAATTAGTCCCGAACTGGAAACAATCCACGTGTCCACTAACAGATGAATAAATAAGCAAATTGTATGACCAGTGAAGTACTACTCAGCACTAAAAATGAACTAGTCATATGTGCAGCTTCATAAATCTCAGAATAATTATGCTGGGTGAAAAAAGAAAAAAAAAAACACAATGTGATTCTATTTCTTTTTTTTTTTTTTTTTTTTTGGTACCAGGAATTGAACTCAGGACCTTGTGCTGTGCTGCTGAGCTATATCCCCGGCCCATGTGGCTCTATTTCTTTAACATCTAGAAAATACAAATTAATTTATATTGATAGCAAATCAGTGATTGCCCTGGGATGAGTGGAGTGGGTTACAAAGGAACACGAGGTGATGGCTATCTGTGTTATCTGTTTATGACATTAGACTCACAAATTTAACACATGTCAAAATTCACCAAGTTGTACAGTTTAAATACAGTGGCATCTCAGTTCATGAACCTACTTCTTTCACAATTCTAGTTGCAAACCAAACTGGTTGAAAACTGAATCAAATTTCCCTGTAAGGTCAACATTAAACCTAACCATTGAATTTGATTTAGTTCTTGTCCAGTTTGGTTTGTGACCAGAATTGTGGAAAGAATCAAGTCTGAACTGAGGTACCACTATATGTGTAGCTTTTTCAGTGGGGAAGGGATCACTCTTAAGTCTGGGCTGAATAACTCCAGGAGTTAATGGGTGGAGCTGTCATTTGTTGAAGGGAAGGCTTACTGAGGTCAATGCTAAATTTAATACAGTGCTTTCAAATTAAACAAGGTTCTTAGTCAAGATAGAAGAGAGGGAAAACATAATTCAAACTGGTGGTATGAGGGTGTTGTTAGAATTTGGGTGTAGGGGAGGTTATGTTTCAGTGTTAAGATTCTGTGTTTGGAGAACTAAGTGAAAATTTGGAAGACTTCAGTAACTGAAATCTGTGGTTTAAAAACTATTTCTTTGATTTAAGACTAGTTTCTAAATGTGTCTTATCGCTGGTTTTAAAGCCTTGGGCACATGTGAAAATCATTCATGGAGGTTTTTTTCTTTCTCTTAACTTTTTTTTCAAATGTACAAACTGTGTCACCCTGGAAATTCTGATTTCATTGATCAAGCATGGGGCATCAGTATATTTTAACACTCCTCAGCTGATTTATCATGTAGTCTTTGTGGAGAACCTGTAGCATTAAGTGACTATGATGGTTGTTATAAATGTCATTCTCAAACCCTATCCGGACCTAATGAATCAGAGTACATGTTGTAGTAAGATTCCCAGGTAATTTGTATATACATTACACCTGAGGGAACACTGTCTAGACTTAGTGAATATCTGGCAGTGCCCCAGAACTCGGAGTATAGTTCTCAGAATGTGATTTCCTTGCTACAAAAATGCAGATTACTGAGCACCGCCCCAGGTCTTCCCAATAGGACACTCTGGGGTTGAGGCCCAGTATTGTGTGGTTTTATTAGTCCTGCAGGTGATTCTATGCATGATTCAGATGAAAAGTCTGCATTGGAGTTTCTGGTATCACTTGAAATTTGGAAGCACTGAATTGAATGAAATTCATTCTACACATCTTTTATTAAAATAGATACTCTTGAAGTGTCAATATTGTCTGTTTCTTTTAACCTTTAGAAAAAGGTATATGCACATATGTAGAGAAAGAAAGTATATATGGCAAAAAAATGCTATTATTATCAAGCTGCTTTTATAAATGGCACAGTATAGTTCAGAAAGGGTAAAGTAGTTAGTCCAAAACAGTCAACCAGCAAGCAAGTAGTAGAACAAGAACTTAAACTTCCCTGACCTTTGTATATCACCACGTTTGAGTTTGATGCTGTTTTGTGTGTTAACTTGCCTACTTCATCATCTCAGGCATGTGGGAATGTGGTTATATTACATTCCTCAGGCCCAAGAGCAAGCTTGAAAGTGCAGTCATCAACTTGAATTATTATTAGTCATCCCCTACCTTCATCCCACCTATTCCTTCTTTAGACTTTGAATGTCTGAACATGTTTGTATGTTTGACCTTGGCTGTAATTAGATACTCTTTGATTTAGGTTGAGACTGTGCAGAAATAGACTTGATTTAAATAGTCCAGCCTACTGAATTTTAAAGTCACTTTTAATTTGACAAAGTTGCAATCTTGGCCTGTTGGTAGCTTGAGATTTAGGATTGATTCCAAAACAGCAGAGACTATTAATTAAATATTTCACATATTTTGTATTCTACCTCAATCCACAAAACATTTGTGGTGATTAAAGATTAATGTTAAGTGAATTGCTTTTCCTCCTCTTAACATTTCTTAAATTTTGATGGATTCATTAGGTTGATAGTCTTTTAAAAAACAGAAAAAAATAGCAACAATTTATTCCTGCTAGCTGGTTAAAAGATCATATTTAAGAATGGTTTTGTTTTGAAATGTTGACCTTCTAGAGTAGTTGTTCTTTTCTGAATTTAATTGAACTCATAGTGGCATTTTTAGATAATGTGTGATAAGAGCATTAAGAAACAGAGCCAAAATGGTTTTATTTACTTCTATACAAACTAAATTGCCCTTGTGACCCAGCATAAAATCTCAGTGCTAACAGAAGTTATTTATTTTGACAACAGAATTAATTGAGTCTAAAACAGTTGAAATTCCAGTTGTAGCAAACTATTCGTTAAGACTCACTCTGGCTTTAGTACTGTCAAAAAAATAACTTGTCTTATGATTAAATAGCAGAATGATGGGCAGTGGACTTCATTTGACGGAGATTGCTGAATAAACTTTCCACTTGTGAAACAGTTGAGATGTGACATGCCACAAGGGAGGTCAGACTGTGCATTGATATCCAGCTGAGCTGTCAGCTGGCCCTGAGCCAGGCACGCAAAGCCTTGCCGTGTGGAGGAGCATATGGAGCATGTGCCACTGGAGAAGGAATCTCCTGTGTGCCTGATTTAATGCCTTTTTTTGTTTGTTTGTTTAAAATGTATATTTGGTTTCATTATACTAGAAAGTTGGTATTTCTGTCTTGAGTAGAAAAATTTATGTGTGTGGTACTCAAACATTTTAGTTATATTTTATAATTTGAAAGGATTTGGCATTTTACATTTCAGAAGTGTTTTTTTATTTTTAGTATTTTCATTGGGCACTACTACCCCAAATAGATTTTAAGAGGATATTTAGAAAAGATAAAGGAAAATTAATCAAGACAATATCTATATAGAAAAAAGATTTTTGAAGAAAAATTTAGACTTATTTGAAGTGATTAATTTTATAGTTAAGGAATCCCTTCACTATTTTCACATAAATTAAGTCACCTGAAAATGTTAAAATGTTTTTCTCTTTATATAGTGTTTACTAAGATGATGTTGGAAAAATCCTTCTGGATTTAAAAAAAACTTGAAAATTTTATATTTGCTTGCCATTGGTGTGTTTTTATTTTTAACTTCACCCCCTCTCTAAAGTAAGCCCATAGCCTAGAGAGGCTGTAAATAGTGACTGGTACAAAATGTGTTATGTATCTGTAGGAGGATTTTGACTAACCACATTTCTAGTTGCCTTTTTTGGGTAAACTCTGAAAATTTCACACTTGATTATTATTTAGAAAAGCCAATAGTTCATAATAAGCTGTTGGTAATTTATGTTAATGACTTCCCATTCTTCATAATTTTAAGATCAAGCAAAAAGTTGCTTAGTATGAGATCCACATAATTAAATTCTTCACCCTTATTGATTTGTCTGTCCCCATCTCATTGTAAATTGTTATAGGCCTCTATAAAAGAGTCTAAGAACAAGCTCCAAGACCTTTCATTAAGTGATTTCTCAGCTTCCAGATTTGCAGAATGGGCTTGAATAAACTCCTTAAATTTTTAATTGTATTGTTTTGTGACCCTTTAAAGCTTTTGGGGGTGGAAGTGACAAATGTGTTTTTTTCTTAGTCATTATTAGTCTAAAAATTAAAGATACAGTGGTGAGTAGAACACAGGAGGCCCCAACCTTATATTCTAGTAATATTTACTATCTTGTTATCCTGTTTTTCCTATGAGCAGGGATTCAGCAGTTACCCCTTACTGTGCTATTTTCTTTCTCATTAACTGCACTACAAAGTCCTTGGAAGCAGAAACTACGTGCTGTGTCTCTGTCCTGTTCTGTGGTATCACCTGTTCTGCGGTTTCCAGTAAATTATTGAGGTCACAATAAACTACTCTCAGTTTTTTTTTCACTTTGGGGGATAATTTACTTTTTAAAAACTATTACTGATATTTTAATTAACTGTGATAACAATAGAACATATTACAGAATCATTAAAAAGATGTATTAGAAGTTAAATTTTAAAAGTTAGTAAAAGTGTAGTATAATAGATTTATCTGAGAATTGTTTTCTGCTAGGAGTTATTTTTTTTTTTCCTCCTTCAGGCCTTATTGAATTTGAAGAATGTGACCCTGCTAGTGCAGTTGAAGGTAAGTTAACTACTTAAAATGTATCAATGCCTGTGACACCTAGCTTTCTGTGTTGTGTGTTGAACAAGTAAAGCGGGCTTGCCATCCACAGGTGTCACCATGTCCATGGAGTAACATGAAAATCTGAAAATATAGTTTGAAGACCTGCAAGTGACGATTGTTACTTAAACAACAGATTTGTCTGAAGGAATACGTGTGTTAAAATACATATTTTATGAGGATGATTGAACCTTGGGCCTCAGGCATCTTAGACAAGCATACTGTACTACTGAGCCATACCCTACAAAGTCTGCACTAAATACATACTTTAAAAGATGAAATGCACAGCGCCTGCCTGGCAAATGCGAGGTTCTGAGTTTGATTCCCAGTATGAAAAAGATGAAATGTAGTCTTATGTTTTTTTCAGATGTATATTCAATTTTTTTTTCATTGAGCTCTATCCTTAAATTTTTTAATGTCATGAATGTGAAAACCATTACTACATAGTGGGCAATGTTTCATTGATTAATGAGGTTATGTAACTTATCAGTAGGCCCGAAGCCTAGACTTCTTGCACTCAGTAGCTATTTGACTAGGAGCAGTAATTAGTTGTCTGAGCTTAACTTTTCATTCTAAAGTAAGGGTAATAAAAAAAATGTGCATTGTGGTGGCACATCCCTATAATCCTAGCACTTGGGCAGGCTGAGGCAGGAGAATTGCAAGTTTAAGCTCAGCTTGGACAATTTAGCAATTCAGACCCTGTCTCGAAAAAAGACTGGAAACCCAGCTTGGTGGGAAGTCCAGGCCTGGATGCAGTCCCAAGTACTGCCATAAAAAAAAAAAAAAGTAGTTGATTTTTAAAATATCACAGTATTGTGTATGAATATGTAGTTTAGGGCATTAGTTTTTCATGATAGCAAGGTCATTACTCAGTGACACCTGGATTCTTGTTCTTGCTGAGTTAGAGAACAAATACAACGACTTTGAATTTTATCATATATAAATAGGATGGTTAATGAAAGTGACTCAAGATTTCTTACTGCTCACTTCTCAAAGAAGCTAATAAAGTTTTAGCATTAGATTCCACAATTACTAAAGTGACCTTCAAGCATAACTTACTATGTAAGAAGAGAAAGAACACAAATGATTTTCCTTCTCAGGATCCATTTCTAACATTATACTAGGTATAACATGCAAATGCAAAGAATGCCATGTTGCAGATGCTCATGTTGTATTTCTAATAGGTCAGCTGGGTTGTCTTTTTAAACAGTTTAAATTTTGTGACCCTTGTGACCCCCTTGTTTTTTGTGACAAGAAACATAATTTGACCTACATATATAACAAAATCTAATATATAATGAGTGATGTACTTCCTTTGAAGATTTAGAAGCTCTCCATACACTGCTTTTGCCTAAGGTGACTTAGGAAAGAAAAAAGAAATTCATTAAGTGAATGTTCTATAATCTTTTGGTGAATAATAGATTATACTGTGTTATAATAACATAAATCTTTGCTACTAGGATTGTGATTTAAAAATTAGAGTTAGAGCTTGATACTTCCATTTCTTTTTATCCAAATCTAGCATCAACCATTATGAGCAAACCATTTCTAAATACAAGTATTCCTAAGTGTAATATATTCATGAGGAACAATTATATTTTTGTAACAATATATATTTATTTTAAAGGTGTAAAACCAAGGAAAAGGAAGACTTTTGCTTTACCAGGAATAATCAAAAAGGAAAAGGATGCAGAATCTGTGTAAGCATTTTAAATATTGTCAACATTATTTTTAATGTTACAAATGATTAAGAACAAAACTGTTACTTTGAATTAAATAAAAAGCCATTTGGAAATAATTCAAAGTTTAAAAACTTTAAAGAGAAGAGCAAACTAAACTGTATCAGTCTTATTAGCTAAGAGAACACCTTTACTCATCTGTTGTAAGAAAATCTTTCTAGACTATTCTTTGTTTCCCAACACTGGGATTGAAGTCAGGACCTTTGCAACAAGCTACATCCCCAGCCTTTGTTTGTCTGTTTGGTTGTTTATTTATTTAGAGACAAGATCTTACTAAGTTGCCCAGGTTGGGATCAGATGTGCCATTCTCTGGTCTCAGTCTTCCAGAATGCTGGATTTACAGGTGTGCACCATCACATCTGGTTCAATTCTTGAAATACCTGGAGTATTAAAATAAATACACCTATGGCATCCAGGGCCTACCTCAAACCAATTAAATCAGATTCCCTGGGTGTGAAACCTCAACATTTTTGTTCTATTCTGTTTCAAGCATACTATGTGATTCCTAATATATGCCCATGATTGGGAAATGTTAAGCTCTGATTAATCAGTGACAAACTCAGAGCAAAAGAAGCTTTTTCACCACAATTTTATTAATAAGTTTTAGATTGAAAATCTTAAGTGATCAAAATCTTAAGTGATTTGTTCATCTAGTAACAGTGTTTGAACATTAGTTTAAAATCCCTACTTTAGCATAATTAGTAGAACTCTTAAGGTTTGATATTTTGATGAACGCTCATATATTCCAACATGAGAAGAAAATGTGCTCTGAGCATGCTTGCCTCCTACCTATATTCTTGTTATCTGAGTTTCTCAAAGAGTTTTTTTTTTTTTCCTTTTTGTCTCCTCTCTACCAAAGTGGTATTTGGTTAGCAAAGTAAGACTAATTGCAAAGTGATCTACTATATCTGTGGGTATCATCTTTTCTGCAGATGTCTTTCTTAAGCATTTCTGAAGTGATACTTTGCTAAAAGAACATGATCTAATTTCTTTTTATAATACTGGAAATACATATTGAAGTCCAACCAGTTCATTTGTAAGTAAATTTTTAAAATGTATCCCATTTAACCAAGTATGGTAGCACATGCTTGTAATACTACCACGTGGTAGGCTGAAGCAGAAGGATTGCTGTGAGTTCAAGGCTAGCTTTGGCTATACAGTGAGTTCAAGGCCAGCCTGAACAACGTGCGAGAACCTGTCAAAAAAAAAAGTAGCCAATTTATTATTATTTTAAAATTTTTTTAGTATTGGGGATTTACCTCCACTGCCTCCTATTCCTTTTGAGACAGGATCTTGCTAAGCTGCCTAGGCTAACATTGAACTTGTGAACCTCCTGCCTCAGCCTTCCAAGTAGTGGAATATTTTTTGCCAAAGAGACTACAAGAGTCAAAAGCCAACACTTAAATCATTCATTACACATCATGATCTTCTTTCAAATTTTTTATCAGGAAAAATGTTAGAATTCACTTCGCTTGAAATTCCAGTGGTTCTTGTCATGCCTTATCAGATTCTGGAGACTTTTAAGGTGCCGACAGCTGTGGAACATGGGTTCTGCTCAGACCTTGTTCTTCCTGGGGCTTAATGTTTGCAGGTCACTGTGAAGACAAACTGATGAAAGGGGTGCTTTACCACATAACCAGAGTATATGCCTTAAAGCCACAGGCTTTTAAACAAACAAAAAAAAAGATGCATGCAGTGTGTAAACTGTTTTTTTAGTGGGGAGCTACTAGGGATTGAGAGATTGAACCCATGACCTTTGTAGTGAGCTATATCCCCAGCCCTTCAAAAACATTTTACTAAGTTTCCAGGATAGGCTTGAATTTGAGATTTTCCTGCCTTAGCTTCCTAGATTATTGGGGTTAGAAACATGTGCCACTATGCCTGATTAAACTGTCTTTTTTAAAAAGGAGAAAGTACAGAAGTTCTAACATATTGATCAATTTGATTTTCTAGGATTTAATTTATTGTTGTGCTATTCTTGGAATATTTCCCCAAAGCCAACACAGGTTTTTCTCCCATATATAGTATTCCCCATCTACCAGTAAGGAAGTTGTATTTTGAAATTAGCAATTTTAAAGTGATTCCCTCCCCTGCTTTTTCGGGAGACAGTGTTTGCTGTGAGGAGGGTCTCAAATTCCTGGGCTCAAGCAATCTCCCTGCTCCAGCCTCCTGAGAAGCTGAGATTTTAAGCGTGTGCCACTGTGCTTGGCTTTTTAAAAGTGATTTTTAAGTGTATATAAAGATAAGTGGGGTTTACATTTATCTTGTGTCTCCGATACTTTAGTTTGGATTAAGAGCAGTGTAGTCATCTTGGTTTTTCATTTTTAAATCTGTCTTCCTTTATCAAAACAATTCATAGGTTTTTCTGTTTTGTGCTTTGTCTTTGGGCAGATAGAGATTATCTGTTTGTACGGGATTCTGATATTCTGTGTATTAATTGTTTCACGTCAGAGATCCAAATACCTTTTAGATCTGCACTCTTAATTTTTGTGAGTTTTAGAGTGTATAACCTTATTCCTGTGACCTCAGAGGACTTAATTTTATGTGTTTTGTTCTTTGTGTTTTAGTTTTACATTTAAAATATAGTTTTCACTAGCTTCTGTGCAAACTCAGTATTTGTTTTATCAGTCAAATGATAGAATATCAGTTCTCAGCTACATTTTCTATTAAACTAGAAAGTTACCTCAACTGGAAGTCTACTTATTGATTAGGAGAAAACTAGTTTTGAGTTATAAAAAGTAGCTAGCTGAAACTGAAATGTCTTAAAATTTTTTATTTAAAAAATTTATGTATCAATTAGTATAAATTTATCCACTGTTACTGGATAAATTTTTTAGACTATTTGTCATTTTAAATATAGCTTTTGTTCTTTAAAGCCAAGCTTTCTTCTTTAAGGGAATCTTATTAAAATAAACTTTTTTTACTTAAAAAGTAAAAAGCCACTGGAAAGTCTTAGAGAACTGACAAGTTCCTTGATAAGATGTACAAGTACTATATTTATGGAAGAGAAGTAATTTTGAAAATAGTTTTTAGAAAACTTGAAAGCTGTTTGTGTTTTGTTTTATCAAGTATTATGGATTATGATTTGGTATATTCTAATCTTTGTGATTTGATTCTTCTAAATAATTACAGAGTTTAAATAAAAGTGTACTTAAATAGCAAGGTAGATACTGTAAAGGTGGTATAATTAGCAGTTTTAATACTCAGATGTTTCTGATAATTTCTTTGTTTTTTATAGGGAATGTCCTGATGCAGATTCACTTGTAAGTAGAGTTAACTTTGATATAGTCAATTTAAATTTTATCTGTTAACCAGTTGTTAAAAGAAAAATGCTGTTATTTTAAATTCACTATGAAAATTGTTTTGAAAGTATACTTTGGTTTTACATTGTCAGGTGCTCCCCAGTTAACTAGTATTTCTAACTGCTTTTGGAGAGATGACATTTTGCTTTTAAAATTAGAGTGGGGCCATATCACCATACTCTTTCTTAGAAAAAAAAATGTCAGATAACAAATCTACATACTTTATTTTAAAGTGTCATACTTTTACTATTTTAGCCTTAGCTCTATTAAAATTCAGCCCTATTTATTCATGCATTTGAGTTTTAATTAAGAGGTTCTCATTTTAGAAATAGTGGCAAGAATGGCCACTATTTTTGTGTGTTTTAAAGAAGGCTTGTTCATTCGTCTTGGTTAAATTATTTTTTTATGTATAATTAAAGATACCAAATGGAGCTCCTGGGGAGAGATGCAGCTGAGGAGTAGACTTATCAGATGCTGTAAATAATGTGTAGACAGCATATTTTTCCAGCTGTTCTGTTCATAAGACACTGCTTGTATTTAAGTGTAATAATTTCAGATACTCTTCTTACTGTTTTTGCTTGCATAACAGTTTGCTTTGGCATAAAATCATTTTACCTTTTGCAGTATAGTGGTATACCAAAATAAAGAACTAAAAATATTTTGTGAAACATTTTGTTTTATGTAAGTTAGGCTACACTAGTGGGGGTTTTTGTTGTTGTTGTTGTTTGTTTGTTTGGTTGGTTTTTTTTCTGGTACTGGGAATTGAACTCACGACCTCACGCTTGCCAGGCAGGCGCTGTGCCGCTGGGCTAAATCCCCAGCCCAGTGTTTTTGTTTTATATTTCAGCTGTTTTCTTTTTTGTGGGGAGGGGAGGAAGGGTACTGGGATTGAATCTGGGGAGCACTGAGCTACAACTCCAGCTCTTTTTTATTTCATTTTGAGACAGGCTCTCACAAAGTACCCAGATTAAGTATAGATAAAGTACTAAGTAGAACACTGAATGAAGTTCTTTATTCCCTGATGTTTTACATGTTTTCTTCTATGTATGCTTTCTTAAAACATTTTTAATTCTTTCAGTTTATTGTTGCTGTTCCACAGTGATCAATTTTTATGCAGTTTTGAACTGTAGGCTGTACGTATCTGAATAGAAAAGGGTTAAACACAATACAGCATTTTCTTATATACACATGAGAAAACATACATCATGAAAGGACATAGTAAAATACACCATGTAATTTTTTGGAGGGAGTGGTTTGGGACAGGGTCTCACTACGTGGTCCAGGCTGGCCTTGAACTCACTGTGTAGCTCAGTCTGGCCTCAAAGTCACACCAGTCCTCCTGCCTCAGCCTCATGAGTGCTGGGATTATGGGTATGTATCACCCACCATGTAATTTCAATAAATTGTTATTAAACAAAAAAGGTTTTGACTCACCAAAGCCAAACTTTGCAAGACATCTAACAAAGGACTGGTTACTTTCATTAAAATGTTTTTTATACAAATGAGTACAAAAATGCCTAATAGTAAAAAGAATTAAAAAGTTTTCATAAAAAGAAATAAAAATGGTAAATAACTATAATAAATACTACTTAAAACTGATGCAAATTGAAATGAAACTACTGTACGTTCAGTCATATGGTAAAAATTTTTGATATACTCACAGTTTTGGTAGTAATGTAAATCAGGACAATGTTTTGTAGATAATTTGGCAGTATCACCTCAAGTAAGAAATACATACTGTTTTTGACTGTAATCCCTTGCTAGACGCTTACAGTTATGGCTGTGTTCACAATACATTGTATCTCTACAGTATCTACACACATATACACTCTTGGTCAAGATATATATGTAAAGGAAAGGGGAAAGACACCAAAAGCATCCATCAAAATGAGAACTCGTTAAATTTTTAAATATTCACTTGATGGGACAATAATCAGATGTTATAATTAGGTTATAATTAGGTTGATCTGTTTGCTGAACTTACTAATTAAAAGGAGATACCGATTTTTAAAAGTCCTGTTTTAAATATAAATATGCATGCATGTGTGTGTGTGTGTGTGTGTGTTTTTAACAAATGGTTAATCGTGGTTACCTTTGGACAGACAGATTATAGTGGTGGATAGCAGGGAAAGGAGACTTACTTTTTTGTCTCCCTTTATTTCTGGCCAGTTATTATTTATTAGCTAGTTATGGCCTTAATTATTTTTAGAAATATCAGTATGTTCTGTTAGTAGAGAAACTATTGTTCATTTCCTTATTTTATCTTATTTTTTAAAGGTCTGTGCACTTAAAAATACTCATTGGAGGGGTGACATCTTGTGAAGGTTGCCCTTTTTTGTCAGTGTCTCCCAATTTCAGATTATGAAACATTTCACTGACTCTTGAGCTCCCTTACAGTAATTTTGTTTGTTTGTTTGTTTTGTTTTTTGTTTTTTTCTGGTACTGGCAATGGAACTCGCTACCTTGCGCTTGCCAGGCAGGCGCTGTGCCGCTGAGCTAAATCCCCAGCCCTTATAGTAATTTTTTAAAAATCACCACCACAACTGCTTTTGACAATTGATAGGTGAAGTTGTCTATCCTGTTCTTCATACCACTTTTGGTTCATGTCGGCAGTGTGGGCTATATACAAGATCAAGTGTAAGAATAATGATATAAGGGCTGGGGATTTAGCTCAGTGGCACAGCGCCTGCCTGGCAAGTGGAAGGTCGTGAGTTTGATTCCCAGTACCAGAAAAAAAAAACCCCAAAAAAGGATAATGATATATACAAGGTCGTATGGAAGATGTTTCTAGTACCAAGTTTCTGTGAATAGTTCTAGCATGAAAAAGTACATTTAGAATCATTGCTGTAAAAATACTTTATTTGGAAATAATTATAGATTAACAAAAGGTTGCAAAGATAGTATAGGACAATACCATGTATGTGTCATTCCTTTCTCCTGGTGTGACATCTTGCAAAACTAGTTTCACAACTAGGATATTGACACAATTCAGTCAAAACAACATTCTCATTATGAGAAGGATCCCTTGTGTTGGTGACTTTTTTATCTAGAAATTTTCCTTTCTCCACCTCTCTTCAGCCTTTGGCCACCAGTCATCTTTTCTCCGTTTCTGTGATTCTGTCAAACTGAACAACATTATAATGGGAATTGTATAATACCATTTTGGGGTTTCCTTTTTTCACTTCACAGTGTTCTGTCAGTATTCATCTAGGGTGTTGTATTCAGTAGTACATAGAGTTCTTTTTTTTGTTGCTGAATAGTAGTCTATGTAATGGGTATACAGGAGTTTAACCATTCACTTACTAAGGATATTTTAGTCGTTTCCAGTTTTGGGCTGTTAGAAGTAAAGTTGCTATAAATATAGGTTTTTATGTGGACATTGTCTGTGCCCTGGTAATTTTCTTTTTGAACCTACTTTAAATACTAAAATAGCTACTTCTGCCTGTTTATTACTGTTAATGTATATTTTTCTATCCTTCATCTTTCAGCCTACCTATATCATCATATTTGAAGTAATTTTTTTATACACAGTTTATAGTTGGATCGTATTTTTTATTCATTCTACCAGCCTCAATATTTATTACTTTGATCAATTTTAGTTGTTAATAATTGTGATTTTATTTTATAAAATACAATTATATTTTTATTTTTTAATCAGCACAGTAATCATACATATGCATGGTATATAGTGTGACATCTCACACTTGTATATAATGTAATGATCAGATAACAGTAACTGACATATTCATCACCTTAAAATAATTTCTTTAGCTTCACCATATAAGTGAGGACGTGTATTAATTGGTGTTTCTGTGCTTGACTTATTTCACTTAAACATGTCTCTAAGTTTGTCCACATTATTAGAAGTGACAGGAGTTCATTCCCTTTGTGTAGCTGAATAATACTCCACTACATTTTCTTTATCCTTTTATCTGTTGATGGACACCAAGGCTGCTGCTATAAATAATACTACAATAAACATCAGAGCCCAACTACCTGGCCATTCTAACTGGGATGAAATGATAATTCATTGTGATTTTGATTTGCATTTCTTTGATATTTACTGATGTTAAGCAGCTTTTCTTACACTTGCTGACTGTTTTATTTTTGCTTCTTTGCTGTTGAGTTGTTAAAGCCCCTTACATATTCTGGATATGAATCTCTTTTTGGGTAAATAGTTTATAAATATTTTCTCCCATTCTGTAGGTTGTCTCTCAGTGTTGTTGATTGTTTCTTTTATTTTGCAGAAGCTTTTTAGTTGATGTGTTTGGACCACTTGTATTTAATGATGTCAGCGTTTAAGTTTACCATTTTATTTTACTTTTCTCTTTTCCTCCACACCTTAACATTTTATTTCATTTTCTTGCCTTCCTATAGGTTGAACCTTTTTAGACTTCCACTTTTATTTATTTATAGAGTTTTTGGGCTCTACTTTGTAGAGCCCTTCCTGTGGTTGTTCTAAGTCAGCCGCCAGTACCTTCAGATAGTTGTTTATGTAGTTTGAGCAGATACTATAATTATAATCTGTAAATGAGCCCAAACACAGCTTAGTCAACTTCATAGAAAGCAGGTTGGTATCATTTTTAATTATTACATTGTACTATATAGTCCATTGTAAGCAAATTTAAAGTAGTGTCAGTTATCACATTCCAGATAGAACCTCCAGGAGACTAAATACAGTAGTCACTTCTGACTTAAGGGGGATATATTCTAAGATTCCTCTTGTGAGGATTCACATGTATGTATGTTCTTTTGTATACATATATACATATATGTGATAGTTTAATGAATTAGGCACATTAAGAGATTAACAATAATAAGAAAAGTTAAACAGATATACTGTAATAAAAATCACTTCAAGTTTAGGAGTTTTTGATTTCTGGAATTTTCAATTTAATATTTTCAGACTGTAGCTAGCCACAGGTAATTGAAATTGTGGAAAGCAAACTGAATTGAATGGCAGAAGGACTATTGTACCCCGTGTTTTTGTAGGCCGCTTGGAATAGGAATAAAGTATTTCAGTATAACTTTATTCTGATTTCTAATTAATCCACACTTGACTGCAATACCCTGACGTTCTGAGGCAGTGATATTTTTTTAGGCATTTATTTAGAAATAATTTCCAATTTATAAAAATAAAAGCGTAAAATAATACAAAGAATAATTGCATCCTCCTTGTAACTTACATGTACTTTAATATTTTTGTCCTGTATATATGTGTGTTTTTATGTATGTGTATAACTTTTTCCTATTTCTTTTTGTGTGTGTGCTTTTTGAGAGAGGGTCTCCCTATGTAGTTCAGGCAGGCCTTGAGCTCACTATGTAGTACGGGCTGGTCTCAAACTTAGGGCAATTCTCTTGCCTCAGCCTTCTGAGTGCTGGGACTACAGACATGCACCACTCTGCCCATTCCTATCTGTTTTAGTTGAAGATACTACATTACAGCATTTTTATCCCCAAGTATTTACATGTATATTTTAAAAAAAATCCAGGAATATTCCCTTATTAACCACAAAAGCATACTCAGAAGTGTCTCTTTTTCCTATATTTTTCTACTGCATTTTCCTCTCTTTTTAGATGAACAACTTCATTGTGTTTAGATTATTCTTCCAGTGGTTTTATTTTTCATGAAGTTAAGCAGATATATATCCTTACTCTCTCTCTCTCTCTTTCCCTCCCTCTTTCTCTCTCCCTTCCTCTCTTCCTCTGCCCCATATATATGTATCACATATATCCTAAAATGTCATCACAATACCACTCCTTAGTATTTTCAGATAACCGTTCTGTGTTTATACTGGTCATTATCTCTAGTTCTATTTATTGAAGAGACTTAGTGGTTTGTTTAGTAGCTTACTTTAGTCAGGAGTTTGCTGATTGCATTCCCATAAGGTGTTATGTTTTACATCTGCATGTTAGGGAAAATGGTATTTGAATCTAGAGACTTGATCTGATTCAGTTTCAAGTTTTACTTATTTATCTTTTTAATAAAGTCTTCTTTAAGGAGGCCCATGGTGACTCTTCATGACATATGGGCAGATATTGATGCATTGTCATAAGTAGCTCCCCCAGACTTAAAACTGCTTTAAAGGGACACTGTCCCTTTTATTTCCATATAGTTTCTTGTAGCTTCAAGAGTATTTACCTTAATACTTTTTAAAATCACATATTCTCTGATTCACTGAGAAACTATAGATTTTGAGCACTCTGAATTGGTCTTCATCTTGGCAGTTTTTTGCCCTGACACTATGATCGTGTTTATCCTGTTCCATTTTGCAGGTTTTTCTTCAGACAAAACATGGAATGTGATTTGAAGCTAATTGACTAGAAAGATACAATTTTTCCGCAGTGCTAAGAATTTTAACATATTGGTACTTGATAAATGATTTGATTCTTAAGTAGTAATTAAGGTTGTTTTGCTGATCTATAATAGTTTTGTATATTGGAGTTGTCATTACAGTAATTTTTTTTCTTTTTCCCATAGAACATTCCTGATGTGGATGAAGAAGGATATAGTATTAAACCAGAAGCAAATCAGAATGATATCCTTTCGTTGTGTGTGTATGCTTAGGGATTGTGTTGACATATAAGAAGATAGTTAACACAATAATGTGTTACTTAAAACTTCTTCAAATTTTAATTGGCTATAGTAAAATGTGACTTTTTCATTGGACAAGATTTTATTAATAAAAGTGGTTTTATTTATTACTGTTTTACCTTTAAAGGTTTTGTTCCTTTTTATAAATGTGTAGAAAATTGGTTATATACTAAGGTAATAAGACAACTAAATTCTTTAACTAATGACTCACATACCAAAGAGAACCATTTCTACTCATCTAGTGATTCTGACTCTGAAGATGAAGAACCAAAGAAGATTCGGATAGAAATCAAGCCTGTGCTTCCAAATAATTCACATCACACAATGGCTTCTTTGGATGAGTTAAAAGTATCTATAGGAAATATAACACTCTCTCCAGCAATATCTGTAAGTAAGAACATGAACAAATTTATGCTTTTTATTTATGTCCCCTACATACAGCTGATTACTTTCAAGATGAATAAGAAGTAAAAATGTATATAAAATCTGTTTTCTTTTTTATTCATGCATGTGTGTAGTGTGTAGTGGTTACATTCATTTTGGGAAATAGGTACATGTACATCCTAATTCCTTTTATTCCCCTTCCCTTCCCTTTTCCTTCCATCTCAAGATTCCTCTCCCTGTTTACCAAAGATCTGTCTCTTTATTTCCTGTTATCTCTCTTTTCTTTTGCTAGTTTGTGTGTCTCATTTACTTCACTTAACATTATGGTTTTGAGGTGCATCCATTTTCCTACAGATGACTCAGATTTGTCCTCTGTGGTAGAGTAGTACTCCATTATGTATAAATACGTTGTCTTTATCCATTCATCTGTTGATGGATGTGTATGCTGCTTCTAAGTTTTACCTACTAGGAGTTGTACTGCTATAAACAGGAATGGATGAATCACTGTATTATAATGTCGTTAATTTTTTGTAGAAGATACTTAGAAGGGGAATAGATAAGTTGAATGGAATTTCTGTTTTAGTTTTTTGAGGATTCTTCATTGTGATTTTCATAGTGGTTGTACTAGTTTACATTTCCACCAACAATGTAGCAGGGCGCCTTTTTTCCCCTGCAGTCTTGCCATTATTTGTTATTGTTTGATTTCTTGATGATGTCCATTCTTTCTGGATTAAGATGAAATCTCAGTGTTGTTTTAATTTGCATTTCTCTGACCAGAGATGTTAGACATATTTTCATGTATTTGTTGGCCATTTCTACCACTTCTGAGAAGTATCTGTTCATTTCAAGTGCCCATTTTGATTGGATTTATTATTCTGGAAGATCAAATTCTTTTGAGTTCTTTATAAACTCTAGGTATTAGTCTTCTGTCCAAGGAATAGCTGGCAGAATTTTTTCACATTGTGTTGGTTGTCTCTTCTCTTAGGTTGGTTGTTTCCTTTGCTATGTAGAGGTTCTTTGATTTGGTATAATCTCATTTATTTCCTATGTAATTGGGATTCTATTTAGAAAGTCCTTATCTATGCCTGTGTCTTTAAGGGTTTTACCTGTTTTATCTTCCAGCAAATTGTTTATGTTTTAATATCTAGATCTTTGATCCATGTTGATTTTATTTTTGTGCATGGCAGTAGATATGGGTCTAGATTCAGTGTTTTACATGAGTATAACCAGTTTTCCCACCACCATTTTTAAAAAATGCTACCATTCTTCCAGTGTATGCTTTTGGCCCCTTGGTCAAAATAGAGATGACTGAATGTCCTCCCATGGGTTATTTCTGTGTCTTCTTTTCTTTTGATCTGTGTGTCTTGTTTTTGTGTTTGTACCATGCTGTTCTTAACACCATAGCTTTGTAATGTAGATTGAAATCTGGGATTGTAATGCCTTCTGCCTTGTGTTTGTTGCCCAGGATTGCTTTTACTATTCTGGATCTCTTCTGGTTTCATGTACATTTTCTCTAGTTTTGTGAAGAATGCTATTGGCATTTGGATTGGGATTGTACTAAATCTGTATTGTCAATATTTTGACAAAATTAGTTCTACCCATCTAGGAACATATAGTTCTATTTTATGAAGTCATCTCCATCTCCTCTTTTTGACTACTGTACTTTTTGTTATAGAGGTCTTTCACTTCTTCAGGTAGGTTAATTCCTAAATACTTAATTTTTTATGTTATTGTGAGTGATACTGTTTTCCTAATTTCTTTCTCAGAAGAAAGAAATGGTATACATGAGAATGCAGTTCTTTTGCATTTATTTAAGTAAGCTTTTATGGGCTAGTATGTGGTCTGTTTTGGAGAAAGTTCCATGTGCTGATGAGAAGAATGTATTCTGTTGTGGTAGAGTAGAACACTGTCTATTAAATCCATTTGTTTGATGGTATGGTTCAGCTCTGATATTTAATCTTTGTTGATTTTTTTTGTTTAGTTGATTTGTTTGTGAAAGTGGTATATTGAGGTCTTCTGTTATGCTTCTGTTGGTGTTTATTTGATCTTTTATGCCCAGTAGTGTTTGTTTTATGTAGTGGGACACACTGGTATTCAGTGCATATATAGTTATAATTGTTATGTTTTCCTTTTGAATTGTTCCTTAAACTAATATGTAGTGACCTTCTTTACCCCTTTTGATCAGTTATAGATGGAAGTCCACTTCGAGAAAAATTGTAACTGTACTTGTTTTGGGGATCCTGATGCGTGGAATATTGTTCTCCATCCTTTGATTTTTAGTGTATGGATTTCTCCTTGGAGTATGTGGGTCTCTTTGATGCGGCAAAGTTATATTTTACTTTTTGATCCAGTCATCCAGACTGTCTTTTAGTTTGAGGAGTTGAGGCCATTTACATTAGAGTAATTCTTGAAAGATATTGCCTTATTTTTGTCATTGCACTATTTTTCTGTTTATTCTTTTATTTCTCCTTTTTGTTTACTCATCCTGCTTGTTGTACTCATCAATCAGACTTTGAGGCATTTTTGGCTTTGTTATTGCTGAGATATTCTTGAGAGTTTCTTAGAGTGCTGTTTCAGTGTTTATAGATTTCTTAAGGTATCCTTTGTCATGGAATGTCCTTATTTTTCTGTAAGTTTTGAAAGATAGTTTTGTAGTCTGGGTTGAAAATTTTTTTTTCATAAGGCTTGAGACAGTTTACGCCAAGCTCTTCTGGCCTTTAATATTTGTGTTGAAAAGTCTGTTGTAATCTTAACATGTTGTTTTACTTTTCTAAGTGATTTTTCCTTTTCTCTGACAGCTTTTAAGATACTTTCCTTGTGTTGGACTTTAGGGTTTTGACTATGACGTGGGGAGTTTTCTTCTTCCTTCGTAATTATTTGGGGTTCTGTATTCCTTTCTTACCTTTATGCTGAGTTCTTTACCCAAACTTGGAAAGCTTTTTTTGTCGCTCTTCTTTAAATACCTTGATTAGTCTGTTTGTTAATTCTCTTATCTTTTGTTGTTATCTTTGAACTTTCCAGGTTTCTTTTTTGATCATTTTGTATAGTTCAAGCATTTGGTGATTGATTGCCTCTCCATCGGTGCCTCTTGCTTCTGTTTTGGGGAGTTGGGAGTTTTTAAGAGGCATTTCATTGCCTTTTTTTAATGTTTCTTTTTTTTTCTTTGTTCTGAGGGTCAAGATCACACAAATTGAAGAGATTTTCATTGTTGGTATGAAATCTCTTTAGAGTCTGTTTTTCAATGATGTGATCTTGGCTTCATTTCTGAAATGATACTACCTACCACTTTTGAGTAGACCTAGTCACTGCTTACCTCCAGTGCTTGATTTAGAGAAGCTTACCCTTGCTGTTGCCTGCTAGGCAGCCATGATTTGCTGTACTGTTTGTTTTCCGAGACAGAGTCTTGATACATAGACAAGACTGGCCTTGAACACAAGATCCTCCTCATCAGTCACCCCTGTGCTGGAATTATAGGCATGTGCCACCATGGCTAGGTAGTTTATGTTTTTTTCTTTCCTTCGGTACCAGGAATTGAACTCAGGACCTTGAACTTGCGAGCTAGGTGCTTGTGCCGCTGAGCTATATCCCTAGCTTTAGTTTATGATTTTTATACAGGCATATTTGTTAGTTTAGCTTAGTTTGGCTTGCTGAAAGTAAGCTGAAAGGGAAAATATAGAAGATTATTTCTGGTATTTGTTGCATAAACAGTGCTGTATGTCTTGGACAGAATCTTGTGAGCTGGCAGTGTTATTCTTTTACTCATTTAATTTTTAAGGGTTATTTCCATATCTTTTGAACCTTATGTAAAAGAAAGTTTCATGAAAATGAATTTAAAAATTACATCTTTGCCTTTTATTTCTTTGCATTTGTGGGGATTGAACCCAGGGCTTTGGTGGATGCTAAGCAAGTGCTGTATCACTGAGGTTTTACCCTCCAAACTCCCCTTAGCTTTCTTACTTCTTTTGTTTTCTTTTTGTTGGTCGTACTGAGGATTGAACTCAGGGCTTTGCATGTGCTTGGCTGATGTTCTGCCACTGTGCTATATTCCCCACCCTCTTTGCTTTTTTTTTTTAGTCTGTCATTGTAAAACTTGCTTTTTGGTGAGAAATAAAACATTACTTTAATAAACTTTCCATTGATATATTTTAAATTGAAAAATACTATATTATAGGAAAAATATATCTTTCAACCACAGTTAAATATATCTGTACAGTATCATAATTCATAGTTGTTTTTCTTGATAATGGAGAATAAAGCTTTCACTATTTCATGTTATTTAATCAAATGTTATGAGGAGTCTGTGTATTTGTTTTGGGGAAAATATTTTTTCTTTCAGGTATACATACGAAAATATAACGTCAAACTACTATTTTCCCCAGGGTCCTAGGAATCAGACCCAGGCCTTGTGCTTTTTAGGCGAGCATCAAGATTAATGTCTAATTATAATGGCAGTTACTTCAAAAGTGGTGTATATATGTTGTAGTAATTGTGAACCGTTAAAAATTCTTATTTGTAAGAGCTTAAGTAATTTAAAACTTATATATAAGAAAGAACCTAGAGAATGTTGTATATGCCAAGGCATTAAGCATCTCTCTTTGGAGATTGTGGGTGGCTTTAAATTTTCTTTCAGAGCAGCAAAAATAAATTTTCTTTTTTGTACTTCTCTCTTTCCTATTTTCTAAATGAATGTGTATTAATTTCATACTTAGAAAATAATAAAAGATTTTAGTAGTTAATATTGGGATTTGAAAAGATTTTGCTGCCCAGATTGCTTAGCAAACATTTTTCACCCTAGCAGTATGTGTGTTTTAAGGTCTAGGTAACTTAGGTATGATTTAGAAGGGAAGAGAAATTACTAGAACTGGAAAATAGGATGGTTTACATTTTGTTCTGAACACTGTTTCTCTTTTTTTTTTCCATGTACTGCTAGCGACACAGTCCAGTAAGTAAAAGATTTTATATTTTTGCCTGAGTCTTTAGAAAGCAGTTGTAATGTTTGAATATTGATTTTCAAAATATTCAGTATCTAATAATCTAGGTTATTAGATTATCTTGTTATAGTGTCTTGCTGTAGGTACTCTTAGTATTTTAGCAATATTTCATTTTATATTAAATGTACATGTATTATTTTAAAATATAAAACAAAAGTACTGAAAGCTTTTCCCATACTTTATGTAACTTAAAGTTGAGCAGATATATTAAAAACAACTTAAAACTAGGCTCTCAGCATTTACATTTTACCAAATATTTTATTACCGTATTATTTGTTTAATGGTAATTTTGCATTTCTCTTTTAGGTACAGATGAATCGAAATTCCTCTAGTAAGTCTCACATTTGAATTGATTATTTTTTCTATTAAAATGTATTAGGCAATTTGTTAGCCTTAGGAGTTATAGAAATAAATGATTTTTTCCATCATTACTAATGTTACCAGTCAGCTAGAAGGGTATTTTCCTTAAACATAGAGCAACATATGGATATTATTTCTTAGAGCACTAACAGGCATGGCAAAATTTAATAAATAGCTCTAAAAGTATTCAGAAATTAACAAAGCTAAATGTTAAGATGGTATTTAATAAATATCTGACCAAGAATGTTAAAATATTTCATTGGCATACTCTGTTGCAGGAATCAGAAAGCATTTATAAAATGATGTTTAGCTTTACCTATTTTTTAGTTACAGCACAATTGCAATTTCTATTGTATGACTTTGAAAACAGTAGCTTAATAATACAAAAAATTTTAGGATGTTAACACTTTTTGCAGAATTATGCATTAAAAGTAATAAGAGTTATTGGAAAAATAGAGTTGAAGCAGCCAGCTCAAAAGCTATGCAAATTTGTGAACAGAATACCTGAGAAAATATATATCAATCTTAATTGAAATTAAAACACAGTTTAAAAGATCAATTCATAATAAATATCAAATATAAGATGTTTTTATTAAAAAGAAGTATGAATGTTAGCTTGATGATGGGAGTTTTAGGGAAAATGAGGTCTTCTTAAAATGAGACTTTTGAATTATGAAGATGAGGGAGAATACAGAGAAATGGATAATAGTACAATAAGCATTCTGAGGCAGCACAAACAGCCAAATGGAAAAATATAGTGTGAATAGGTATTTATTTCTTGGAGATGCATAATGTTAGGTGCAGGGCAAGTTGCTTATACCCCAGCATGACTTTTACATTACTAATGCTATTCCTGTTTCTCACTTGTTTTTTAAATGAGAAGCTTCACAAATGCAATCATTAGTAAAACAGACAGTTGTTCCAGGTTGCTATACAAATTTTAATTTTCCAAAATAGGATTTCCTTCAAGAGCTAATCATAACTTTTGGCCAATGTAATAAGTATTAATAGAAAGCTTTTGTAAATAAGGAGGGGAGAAGGAGGTTGAGGGGAGGGGAATGGGAATGGGGAAGAAAGAAGCAAAACTAATAAATACAAAGATTCTTTAATGTAAAGAAAATTCTTAGAACTTGAAAATGTTTTTATGGTTCATCAGTTAAAATTCTTGAGCAGAATTTGTGTATGTATGTAGATGTTTTCTTCTGTTTTTGAAAGTTACAACCTTTATTTTTCTCCTTTAAACAATAATTTTATTTTAATGAATAGTGTACTTTAGTTGATAATGAGTAGTTTCTTACCAGAGTTATTGGAAGAAATCAAAATTCAGCAGAAATTCAGCTATGTACTTTCTCCTTGTTTATATTAAAATTATTACTTCCAAAATTTTTGAATTGTTCACAGCATTGGGATATGTATGTAGTTTACCTGTTTTGCTAAAATGTTGTATTTCTCAGATTATGAATTTTCTGATAATATTTTAATTTTTTAATTAGGTGAAGAGTTAACAAAATCAAAACCATCTGCTACACCCAATGAGTAAGTTCCACTTTTAAAAATAGACTATATTTTCAAATGATTTTAGGTTCAGAGCAAAACTAATGGAAGATACAGAGGTGTCCCATATTTTTTCAGCCTTCCCATCATAATCCCTCACCAGAGCAGTACATTTGTTACAGGTGATGCATCTGCACTTAGACACCTCATAATTACTCAGTCTCAGTGTACCTCAGGGTTCAATCTTGACGTTGTATGTTCTGAGTTTTGATAAATACGTAGTGACATGTATCCACCATTGTAGCATCATACAGAATATTTTAACATCTTCTGTTCTCTGTTTATCTCATTCTTGTTGTCACATTTAGATTTTTGGTATCCTGCTGTTGTCCTTTCTTCTGAGAGTTTTCTAGAGAATTACCTTTCTGCAGTTTCAGTGCTATTAAAGTGTTAATCATCCTGTTCTCTAAATTATGAAAAGTTATGTTGGAGTTTTTAGGTATTTTTCACTTAATAATATTTTTACAGTTTTTTTTTTTTAAACTGCATTTGCTTGTGGTGGCCTCAGTGCTGCTAAATAAATGATGATATAATCTAAGTTTATACAAGTCTGTGTTTCAGCTAGTTGTTGTCAGGGAAGTTTTCTTGTTTCATCCCTTAATTTTGCCTGTAACTTTATAAAATATTTCATGAGCTCCAAAATGGGAATGGATGTCAAGATGAAAAGACAGAGAGGGCCAAGTGACATGTTGCCAGGTCTTCTTAAAATGAATAAAAAGTATTAAGCTAATGTTGCATGAGTCTGTATTTTTCTACTTGTAAGAATATTTTAAGTTCATGTTTCTTAATGAGTAAAATGTGGACTTAATTGAATTGTTTTGCAAGATAACTTGTTTAGCATTTAAAATTTTTTTTTTTTAAGAATTTTTATGCAGTCACAGTATTAGGCTTTCTCATATAATGTATAGTGTGCATAGGTATGCGTTCAGATACTAGATAGGTACTTTTAGATTACCGTAACATTTTTACTATAGTGGGCCGGCTTTCTACTTAAGATTTCTTAAGATATTTTAAAATTTAATGGCAGTTTTAATATATTAAAATACTCAAACCATAGTTCTGTACTTCAAAGGACTTCTACAAATTCCTTTGCTCTTTGTATCCATCTTTGAAAAAAGTGTGGCTTTGTAAAATCTTAATGGATTTCATATCACTTCAATTTTCTGTCTGAGACTGGGTACTAGATATGAATCAGCTGAGCTGATACTATCTTAGAATCAGTTTAGCTGTCTGTTTTGGACTGTTCATTTTAGACCCTTTGTGCCGCTTTCCTTCATTTGTAAAGCTAAAACCATCATTTCCATTTTGACAGCACCTCAATGTTGTTAGACTCCAACCAGGTATGACCTAGGGAATAATTCCCTGTTCTGCCCTGCCAACATCATATGATGTTATTTTAGGTTCTGCTAAGTCTATTAAGTTACTTACATAAACCATTGGCAGTGTATCCAGCCTTTTAATTGTGTATACTAAGCTGTTAGAATTCTGTGAAATAAAAATAGGTGACTAGATTTTCTACTAATAAAATGTTCTTTTGTTAAAATTATTTTTTTAATGGCATGATAGAAAAGGGACCAGTGACTTACTTGCGTGGGATCCCCTATTTGGACCAGCGCTTGATCCATCATCTTCAGCTTCACTAACTTCATCATCATCAGGTAAATACATATATATTTTTTAACTTGAGGGATATAGTAGGGTTTTTTTCCTAATTGATGTATTTAGCCTTTGTATATTGTATTTAATGATATAAAACTTTTTTTTAACTTGTCCTCTGATCATATTGGCAGATACAAATAACTTTATCCTGGCTTTGTTAGCTTGAAGACCCCTTGGCTTAAATAATAAAAAGACATCAAATACCAAGAGGGTTTAAAATTGATGTATTTATCTCTCGTCATCATACCATATCATTACCCAAATAATCTGTTTATAGATAATTCAAATGCACAGTCAGGTAGTAAAGTAATTGGTCCTTTCTTGATGAACATTAAAGTTCTATTTTATTTTCCATTGTGTACATCAGTGGAAATAACAAATTTTGTTTACATCTCATAATACCCTTGTGATAATGATGAATATAAAATGTGTGGGTTACAAGATATGTTCATTGATACGTTTTGCTAAGCTGCTTTTTAGATAATTTTTTTTTTTTACCATTTTTTTTTTTTTTGGTACCGGGAATCAAACTCAGGACCTTATGCTTGCCAGGCAGGCACTTGTGCCACTGAGCTATATACCTGGCCTAAGCTGCTTTTTAGAAAGAATTTAACACTTGCCAAACAATATATGAAAGAATTTGATGAATGCTTTTTAGTTGTCATGTTGGCAAAAATAAGTTGTTTCTCTTTTCTTTGAAATATACAGTTCCCATAAGCCAAAAATCAAAGCAGGCATCAAAAATGCATGCAATATAAAACCGTTTTGTTCAGAACAAGAAAATCAAATCACTTTAAGTCGACTTTCTGTTCTTTCTCTGAGATTTTGAATTGCCAGGTTAAGAGGATACTGGAGTCTTAGGGTTACTTCTTAAATTTGTTGTGATCATGCTATGTCAGTCTGCTAGGAGCTACTTGTTTAATTTCGTGATGTTATTATCTTACATGAAATCCTTTTTATTGTCTTTATTTAATAGATGAAAAATGTAAGCTCAGAGATACTAAATACCTTCTCCAAGATTACATAGCTAGGAAATGAAGAGAACAAGATTCAACTTGGCTTTTCCTAATTCTAAAATCATTGTTCTGTATGTCACATTTCAGCAAATAAACAGCAACAAAAGGCTAGGCTGAAACATTTTACAATTAACAATAAAATATTTATATTTTAAAATAGGTTATTTAGAGAGTATTTTAAAAAGGAACTGTGAGCGCATTACATATGTTAATTCACAGTGTTTGGAATTTTGAAGGAAGGGTATCTGTACCTAGTATTTCAAAAATGGTCAATTGATAGCTGAACATATCCTAAAGTAATATTATGGTCTTTCTCAGCGGTATCTGTTCTTATTTAGTGTTGTAAAACTAACTTTACAAGTTTGTATGGGAAGTAATTACAGAGGTCTCTTCTGTGTTTAGTAAAAATATCAGAGTAATATTTTGCATTTAGAATAAGGAGTTCCTAAGCAGTGTATGTGTGTTAATTACTGGGGATTGAACCCAGGGTCTCATACATGCTAGGCAAGGGTTCTGCATAGCACTGAGCCACACCGCTTTACCCATTTTTCAAATTTTTTTTATTTTTTGAGGCAGTGTTGCTAATTGCCCCTGCGTAGCCATGAACTTGTGAACAGCTTGCCTCAGCCTTCCCAGTAGCTGGGATTACAGGCATGCTACCATCCCCCGACCTAAGTAGTATTTTAAAAATTTGTTAACCTCCTTTTATTAATTATTTCTTAAAAATCTTCAATGAAAAATTTTAAATTGGTATCAGGGACTTTAGTTATGTAGCAGTTTCTTCATAATTCTGCTCATTGTTTCTTGCTTTTTTTTTAGTATAATCTCTTTTTTAAAAAGTTCTTCCTTGTTACCTATCTAAACAATATTGTACTTATATTACCTTCACTTGAGGTAAAAACAATTTATCATTTGATAAATTATTAACTAGGCAATGATAAATTATTAACGTTTTGTTTTGCTGGTTCTGTTTTTAATTTATGTTTTGTTTTGTTTTTTTTTTTTTTTTTTTTTTAAGACAAGGTCTCACTGTGTAGTTCAGGCTGGCTTTGAACTCACAGCCATCCTCAAGTGCTGGGGTTACAGGTGTATGCCACTACACCTGGCCCTTTTTGTTTGTTTTTTAGAAACAAGGTCTCAGAGTATAGTTCAAGCTGTCCCTGAACTCGCCAAGTAGCCCAGCTTGGCCTTGAACTCACAGTGTTCCTCCTGCCATAGTCTCCCAAGTAGATGGGATTACAGGCGTGCACCACCGCGCCCTGCTATTGGTTGTGTTTTTAAACCTTCCTTTATGTTACGAAAAATAGCAATTATTTGTGCTTCAAAATATGTTAGTAGTACTCAAAAAAGATAATCAGGCTGAGGATGCTGAGTAGAACAGTGCTTGCCTAGCATGTGCTAGACCTTCAGTTCAGTCTGCAGTGCTCTCTCCTAATAAAGATAAGCTGAAAAGATTTAGGAAAAAAGATAATAATGGTATTCTATAATAATTATTATTAAGCTTTCACTTGAACAGAATATAATTATTGGTCAAGCTGACTGATACGGTATTGTGATTCTATTATTTTACAAACTGGCCCTGGGCTCACTTTGTAGCCCAGGCTGGTCTTGAACTCGCAAGGATCCTCCTGCCTCAGCCTCCCAAGTGCTGGGATTACAGTTGTGTGCCACCATGCCCCGCTAAGACTTCAGTGTTTTCTTTCTTTCTTTCTTTCTTTTTTTTTTTTTTTTTGGTGGTACCAGCACTTGAACTCATGACTTCATGCTTGCCAGGCAGGCGCTGTGCTGCTGAGCTACATCCGCAGCTCCTTAACTACAATTATGAAATACACATTTTGTCTCAAATTTTGTTCCACCAGTTTTTGCAATTCACGTCTCCCCCATCTTAACATCCTCTGCTCAGGTACTTGTTTTCACATTTTAGCAAGGTCCAGGTTGTGAGATTATTCCCTACTGCCCCTCGTCTCTTTCACAATCTTAATTCTGTCAGTTAATAAGGTTGAAAATGTTGCATAGAGCTTGGTTGAGTAGTTTCTGTTTCATCTTGTACCACATAGACTATAAGTAAGCACATGTTTATTTCAAACATGATGATATACCAAGATTTGCGTATGTTTTTAAATGTAATGTAACTGTTTCATACCCAACTTCCCTTTGAGAAGGGCCCTGTAGATTATTTTCTTCTCTGCCCATGGATTAATTGAGCTCTTGTGCTCTGCTAAGACCCTTTAAAATTATCTTTTAAAAATATTAAGCTCATTTTAATAATGCCAGTGCTGATTTACTTCCTATTTACTTCCTATAGGAGCTTCCTGTGACAGTTTTATTACTGGTCAGGAATTTTGTGGAGTGCCATATGTACACAAGCATTACTTTGTCATCTTGTCAAATCTTTGTAGACCTGGTTCTCACTGTTACGGCTACCTTGTTTCTCTTGAAAAATAAATAATTCTGACTTTATGTAGCTTTTGGACCTTCAATTTTATATAAACACGGACTGCATTTTTTAATATACCATAAATTTCTTATGTTTGTACTTACTTCCCTCAGTTAATACAAAGTTTGAGGATGTAGCTCAGTGGTAGAACACTTGCCAAACATGCCTGATGCCCTAGGTTCCATCCCCAGCTCTATAAAAGAATAAGTAAGATAAAAAAATTTTCTGAGTTCATGCTGTTTCATGTGTTATTTTTTGTAGTTTCAGGTAATTAAAATAACATTAACTTGAAACAAGGGAACTATGTGGCTATGTAGATACACATTGTAGTTGCCTTTGTCATTGGCTGGAGAATCTAGATTAGTCTCTCCTTTGTTCAGGTAAAGAATGACATGGCAAATGTGTTACCTTTGCGCTTAGCTAGTATCTATGAGCAGGTGCAGATTAGCTCTTACCACCTATGTTTTTATCTTTTATAGGGCATTTCCTGTTTCTTGAAACACTTCGACATTTGTAGCAGTGAGCTCCACCACCAGAAAAAAAACAAAATACACTAGAACACTTAAGAATATAATCATTGCGTACTGCAAAAATTCACTAACAAAATTTTTTAATTAAAAAAAGAATGCAAATTGTTGTACTAGTCTACTCTAGAGGCTTCTAAAAGCCATGCCTAAATGGCATACACAGATAAAATATTCATTTATAAACAGTAATGTTAGTAAGTATTGTTACTAGCTTTCCTCAAAAAGCAGATTCTGATTGTTTGAAGGAGCTAAACTTCACACTTTGACAAGGCTTTGTTTTAGTCTGTTTAAATACCATTTTTACAGGCTTCCTGATCAGTGATGAGCCTTCAGATAGAAGGGCCTCTGCTATGTTACATTGTCTCACCAGTTTGAAGTAAGAATATGTGTTGATGCTGGTTTCATTAATGAGTATGTCTTTAAAAGAGATTTATCATAACACAAGGAAATGTGCAGTCAGTGCAGTGGCCCCTAGGTTGCTGCACATTTCTTTCAGAGTACAGCTTACACTGAATGCAGTGTGAAAGGACTGGTGTTATCCAGAAGAAAGCAGCAGCCTCAGAATCTAAGTGTGATATCGTACCATTCTTAATTGTTTTCAGCAAACAACCCTAAATGGTGTTTGCATCATTTATCCCCTCATATGATACGCTTTTTGTGTTTGTTTGTTTTTTGGTTTTTTTGAGGCAGGGTCTTGCTGTCTAATCCAGGCTGGCCTCAGACTCACTAGGTAGCCCAGGTTGACTTCAAACTCATGGCGATCTTCCTGCCTCAGTCTCCTGAGTGCTGGGGTTATAAGTGTGGGCCACCACACTCAGTCTGATGCTCTGTCAATGATGCCCCACCTCCCAAAAGAAGGAACTCTTCTACATTGTTGGTAGGAATGTATACATAGTATATTAGTGTATTAGTATACACTATGGAAATCAGTATGAAGATTCTTCACAAAACTAAAACTAGAAATGATGCCCTTTCTAGGTACCATTCCCAAAGAATTAAAGGCATCATATTACAGTGATACATGCATACTCATGTTTATAGCAGCACAACTCATAATACAGTAGTTAAGTCTTGGAAGTGGTCTATATGTGTATTAACAGATGCATGGATAAAGAAAATGTGTTTATACACAACAGAGTACTAATCTGCCATGAAGAAGGGTAAATTCAAGTTATTTGTAGGAAAATGAATGCACCTTCAGATCTTAAGGTTAATTGAATTAAGTCAGACACATAAGCTTAAATATTGAATGATCTCTCTTAAATGAGAAATGCAATATAAATAAATTAAAAAGCAAAAAAAAGATAGATACTAGGAAACAGGAAGATAGGGCTTTTCCAAAAGAGAAGGGGACCAGGAGATGGAGGGAGGGGGAGAGAGGGTAGGGTAAGAGTAGGGGATGCAAAGAAGAATTCTGATGTATTCTATGTATAGCAATCCCTACAATGAATATAATCATGTCCTGCAAACATGTACTAATAAAAAGAAAGATTCCCCCCACCTCCCATTCATCCTTCCAGTCCGTGACTGCTCTTTTATCTTGCAGTCACCTCCATCACCATCCCTATTCCTCCAAGAGCCTTCAGCTTGACTGCTTGTTTCCCTCTGTGTATACTTAGCTACATTAGATGTTTGCGTATCTGTAATATATGCTTGCTGAATGCATTTCTTCCCATAATATTTTTTAGTTTCTGAATGATAGCCCATATTTTAGAATGGACGAAACAGTTTAGAAATAATTTTAATTTCTTTAAAAATAATTTAAGTGTGGGGCTGGGGATTTAGCTCAGTGGCAAAGTGCCTGCCTCGCAAGCACAAGGTCGTGAGTTCGATTCCTGGTACCGGAGAAAAACCAAAAAAAAAAAAAAAAAAAAAAAAATTTAAGCGTGTTTATGTCCATTTTTCACTACTACTAAAAAATTTGTGACTTTTGATACTGTATACCTAGCTTTCATGCAGTAATTTCTATATGAGTTTTTAAAATTAGGAATAGTGATTTTTAAAATTTTAAATTTCTAAATGGCATTGAAAAACAGTGGTTACTAAATTTGTAAAGGATTTAAGAAAAATTAAGATTATTGTGAACACAGCAAAATAATTGTAGTGATTTAGGGCAAACTAATAGAATATTTTTAATGCTTCTATTTATTTCTGAAAATGTTACAGTGTGGTTCAACTCAAAAGTCAAATTAAGACGTTCAGTTAAGGTGTTTTATGTAGAATTCATGTTATAAAAAATTGATCTTACTACTGTCGTCAAGTAGAGGTGTTGGTAGAAACTAAAGACTTTTGGCCTAAAATTGGTTTATTTTCATGAGCAAATTTATCAGACTTAACATTTTATATGTATAAATAATTGAAGCAAATGAAATGTGTATATATGTCAGTTTTGTTCAAAGGTTAATGATTTTTTTTTTCAGGAATATTATAACTTTAAGAAAAGCATATTTGATGGGTAGATTCCCAATATTTTAACAAACACATATATATCGCTTAGAAAATGAACATGAAGGGGCTGGGGATTTAGCTCAGCGGCAAAGCGCCTGCCTGGCAAGCGCAAGGTCGTGAGTTCTGTTCCCGGTACCGGAGAAAAACAAAAAAAAAAAAACAAAAAAAACCAAACAAACAAAAAAAAGAAAATGAACATGAATCTTAACAGTTCTTATATAATAGAATGTCTTAATTGTAAGGATTGTTACATACTAATGATTTTCTTCAAATTCTCTTTCCCGCCCCACCAGCCAGGCCCACAACTCCTCTTCCTGTAGGCACCATTGTCCCGCCTCCAAGGCCTGCTTCCAGACCAAAGCTTACTTCAGGCAAACTCAGTGGGATTAATGAAATAGTATGTACTCAAGTGGTTTTAAAAATTATATAACTGTTTTGATTTCAGATATAAGTGATATTTTTCTGAATGCCCTGATACAGTTAAATGCTTGGTTTTCTACTTGAGTCCTCAAAATACAGAAAAATTTGCCCAAAAAATGTATTCTTTGCTCTCCCTTATAATCTCATCAGTCATACCTGTGAACCCACACATTGTCCAAGAGGAAAGAGATTTCTGAAAAACAAGAAACACAAACAAAACCACCATTCAGTATCCATTGTCTCACAGTAACAAAGCAATTTTCATATAATTCTGCTTAAAGTCAAACAGTAAGGAAGAAATGGTAGTGTTATTATGCTTAGAAGTATACTGCCAGGAGGCTCCTTGTATGTATCTTATTCAGCTTTGTATATCCTATACATAGGAAACTGGAATCCATGTCAGTTAATTGACATAAAAGAACACGTGTGGGTGGGGGAATTGGGAGCTCTGGTCTCACAGTGAGATCAGTGGACTCTATTCAGAGTGAGGCCCTCCCATACCAGACTTCGCTTCTGATCTATTCTGTTTTGCTTCATTTTCTATAGTAATTGCTAGTATACTTGCCAGAATTAAATTTCTAAAGGTTAAACATCTTATTTTTTTCTTGATATGTATTCCCTTGCTACCATAATCCAAGTGGGTGAATATTTTAGCTGAATGTACAAGACTCTGTAAAGTTGCCTCGGCGATCTGCATCACCAGGCTAACTGCCCAACTTTCTGTTTCCAGCAAAGGTTCCTGCCACTTGAAACTTTCGAGTATTCCCCAAATTGATCATGCTCTTTTTTGGGGGAAGGGTGTAGGGGATCGAACCCAGGGCCTGTGCTACATCCATATTTTTTTAAATGTTTCATACATCCATATTTTTTTTAAATGTTCCTTTGGTTTGAAGTACCTTTCAGTTTTCTCTGTAGCAAATTGGCCTACTTAAGACCTAGTTAAATGTCACCACCTACAGAAAACCCTCTTTGATCATTCTATCACTCCTCCAGCAGATTTTTCTCTTATTCCCATATACTTACTTATATTTCTGCTAGTGCACATAGTACATTATAGTGATTTTCTTTATGTTCCTCTTACTGACCTGCTATAGCCAGCTTCGTATCCTTAGTATTTTGAATAATGCCTGTCACATGGTACATACTTAGGAAAACGGTCAGTGAATAGATGAAAAGCCTTGAGCACCATGTGTTATAAATGGTGTTATCTTTCTTTTACTTCCATATTGAGTGAAATGACTGACTGGAAGTGAAATGAAAAACAAGATACAGGCTGCCAAGATGGCTATAATTGAAGTGACATAAGAGTTACTATATCGTAATAAGTTGACTAATACAAAATTATGTTCATTACAAAATCTCAGTGCTTGATCATTTTGTAAAATTTGGAAATGTAGAAAACAGACTATTTAAAATTTCCTGTATTAATACCCAAAGACAATCTTGTTAAGATGCTTATATATGTATTTCTTTTCATTATTTTCTGAATGTATAAGTATTTGTACAGAGATAAAGAATAAAGTTGATAAAAATACAGACTTAAACCGGGCATAGTGGCGCATGCTTGTAATCCCAGCACTTGGGAGGCTGAGGCAGGAGGATTGTTGGGAGTTTGAGGCCAGCCTGGGCTACAAAATGAGTTTAAGACTAGCCTGAACTGCAAAGCAAGACCCTATCTCAAAAAGACTAAAATAAAATAAAATAAAAAATACAGACTTATGAGGCACATATTAGCCAAGCAACATTAGGTACATTATTTACTGAGTCCCCATTTTATCATGGGTAAAATGCATATAATAATACTAGGTTGCTGTGAAACTTAAAACGACTTAATATGTGTCAAATGACGTCAAATGCAGGTATGGTCAGAAAAGTACGTATTTTTAAATAAAAAGTTATACTATTCATAGTTCTAGATAATTTTTCACTAGAAAATATTTTGGGGATGGCTTTCTAAATCATGAATTATTGGTAGGCATAGCGATAAAAACTCGTGAATTATTATTTCATGGTTTTCAAGAGAATCCTTTGTCAAGTAATTATATACTTAAGAGGATTAAAATAAACAGAGTCAAGCTGGACATGGTGGGACAGGCCTGTAATTCCAAATGGCTGAGTCAGGAGGATCATTGGGGGATAGAGGCCAGCCTACACTACATACTGAGACCCTGTCTCACCACCCCTCTCCAAAATAAAATAAAAATCAAGTCAGACTTTTGTAGTTGAATCTTTTATATCAACCTCCTTTCCTAGAAGTCCTCTTCTGAGATGTTTCTAGAAACTAACCTGAGGGTTTCACAGAGAACCATTTGAAGTGGATAGAGTATTTCAGTGTTTAAATGCTCTGTCTTCTATACAGTTGTCAGAATTAAATTCCTAAAAGTTTTAGAAATTTATTTAACCTTTAGTTTATTTCAGTTTTCATTGTTATAATGTTTTAATGAACTTACGTTTATTTCTTTGAAAACAGTTCCTTAATAAAATATTCTTAAAGTGAAATTCATGAACTAAATGTACATTTTAAAGATTCTTGATAATTATTGCTTTATTGTCTACTAGTGAGCCATACCCTCCCTACCCACTAAGGGAACCCCTCTTTGTTCTAGAGCAGCTGCACTCAGAGGGGAGTCCCAGACCAGTAGAATTATCATCTCCTGAGAACTTGGTAGAAATAATCTCTCTGGCTTCACTCCAGACAAATCAGAAATTCAAGGGAGGGGCCTAGCAATTGTGTATTAAAAAACCTTCTAAGTGATTCTCATGCACACCAATCTTTGAGAACCACTGTTTCGAAGCAGTGCTACCTAATAGAAATATAATTTAAGAATATATGTAAGTTTAAGATTTTTAAGAGCCATGTTTAAAAACAGCAAAATTCAGTCTAATATATCTTATTTATCCCATATATCAGAAACATTATATTTAGAACAATGAATGAGATTTTACATTCTTTTTATGTATATGCCAAGTCCACTCTGTGTTTTATAGTTGTATAAACACATCTTAATTTTGTTCTATTGGCAGTTCAAGTCCTATTGGCAATTGTACTGCACAGCACAACTCTAAAAATAGAATAAAACCACTTAAGAAAATAGCAATTTCAGGCTTTTCCTTAAGAACTGTAAAATGCATTATAAAAATGTGACCACATCATATTGTTCACATTCGCCATGTTGAAGTAAGAGAAAAATCTCTCAACAGTAGTTAATCTCAGGACTTTTTCCTAAGCTTAAGTTTCAGATGAACTGTTGAATTCTCTATCTGTTCAGCCCTTTACCATTTTCATGTGTATAAATATATAACTGTATTTTTAGCACCAGGCTATATTTTTAATGTGTTGTCTGTGGTGGTGTCATTAGAAAGGTGTACTTAGAAAAAATTGCTTAAAAGTACTTAAATGAGTGGAGGGGTGACAAATGGTAAAATACTTTGCGTACTATCTGTGTTGGCATTAATATAATGAAGAATTGATTAATTCAGTGTAGGAGTACTTACAGGGTTTTATGTGTTTGTTTTTCATGCCTCTCACATTAGAAAGGACGGTATCTTTTCTGTTCACTCCTTTGTACCTATTACCTAATCCAAGGGCTGCCATATAGTAGGCACTAACTATTTGTTGCTTTTATAAGCAGAACAAAATTATTTTTAATTAAGGTGAATACACCTTTCTTAAAAAAGTGAAACATCTTAGGGAATGTTGCCAATGTGTTATTGGAACAACTAAGAATTTGGAAGTAAAAGGTCCACACATGTAAAAGATAAATGAACTGGAGATATTTTTGCTGTTTGTTTTTATATTTAACTAGGAAAGTGAAAAAGGCAACAGAATTAATACTTTCTTAGGGTGAGCTTTATTCATGAGGAAGCCTTATAAGGAATTACAAAGGCAAATGTGCACAGATTTGTAAACATCAGAAGTAACACGCAAGTGGTATTTAGAGAAGAAAATATTTGTAACAGGATAAAGCGTTAATAAAGGGTTTCAAAAAAAGTAAATAAATAAAGGGTTTCAGTCAGACCATTCATAACAGTGAAAATAGACATTTATTTCTATCAAATTAACTAGAAATATTTTTAATTACCATGTTTTTCTTCTGTGACTGTTTGCTGAAAACTTTCAGAGAAGTAATTTCCTATGTAACAGTAAAGTGAGTAACTGTTTTGGAAAGCCATTTGGTAGTATATGTGAAGAGCCTTCATACTGTTTAAACTAGTAGTTTAGATTCTAAGGATTTATATTAAGTATACTTTTTGAAACACAGAAAGTATTTTATGCACAAAGACCCTCTTGACAACATTATTTTAATACAGCCTTTCATCTTTTGGTGTATTTTTGAAAATGATTTAACATGGCATATCTGAGTTTAAGTTACAAGAAACAGTAAATTTGATTTGGTGTGTTAAAGTTAAACTAACCTGACATAAAAATCTCTGACAAGGAATTATTGTAGTGTTTGATAAATAACTTTGCTTTTAAGCCCAGACCATTCAGCCCACCTGTAACATCCAACACCAGCCCACCTCCAGTCGCTCCTTTAGCCCGGGCAGAAAGTTCTTCCTCTATCTCATCATCTGCTTCATTGAGTGCTGCCAATACTCCAACAGTAGGTAGGTGTTTATCATTGACTATGAAATTTAGTGAAGTATAATCAGGCTCATATTTTTAAAATAGCCTAGTGAGAATTTAACTTATAAATTTTGTTTTTCTAGAAGCACACCTGTTATACTGGCTGTATGTCCTTTTCTATTTCAGTATTTATTATCTCGATGGGAGAATTTTAACTGTGGTTAGCAATATTAAGAGTGAATGAAATTTACAATTGTCAGTATAAACCAGTTGAAGGAAATATATAATGCAGTTCTTTTTGCTGTGAACTGGTAGCTGCATTTTTAAAGTTTGTGTTGAAAAAAATTGTGTTTTGAAAAGAATCAACTTAATGAGGGGCTGGGAATGTGGCTCAGTAGTAGAGCTCTTGCCTTGCATGCATAAGGTCTGAGGTTCGATCCTCAGCACCACATATATAAAAAAAGAAAAACCCAATAATAATAATAAATAAATTAAGAAAATAAAATTTAAAAAAAAGGAAAGAATCAATTTAATGAAAAGAAGGGGTTTTATATTTCAATGAGTATATTTTTTCATCAAAATTGATTTTTAAAGCTATTAATGTATAATTGTAAAAACCTGTCTCATCAAACAAATCCATCATTTTATATATCTAGATTTTGTTCTTTTTTCTGTTACTGTCTTTGCTCATTTTTTTTTCTACAGCTTTTCATTACTTTTCTCACTGCTTGTTACTGTAATAAACAAAGCACAAAGCCACTTAAACACAACAGCTATGTTTTAGGAACAGCAAGTAACTTCTTTTCAAACAGCTTCTCGGTAAAGCCCTCTTGTTGCTGCTTCTAGGTAGTGATGGCTTTAGCCTTGGTAGAGCCAGTCCCAGACTTGCTCTAGAAGAACTATTTCAGTAGTTCTCAAAGTATGGTCCTTGGATCTGCAGCAGATGCATCACCTCATACTTATTAGAAACATAGATTTTAAAATCAGATATTCTGGGAGGAGGCTACTAAGCTGGGGGCTACAGAGGATTCTGATGAGTGCCAGTTCGAGAGTGACAGCACTAAAGCTGAGTTCATTGTACCAGTTTAATTTGTCAGAACCCACATGGGATACATAGTATGTAAGTAGCATAGGCTAAAACAAAATAATGTGTTCTTTTACATACCTTAATGTATGACATTTTTCCCATTTTTTAACTTCATGTAAACTGAATATATATAAATAAGTCCTTTTATTTGGTTTAATGGATTTTTTGTGTGTATGGTATTATGAATTTTTATTCTCATAGTGTTTATATTTTGTTCATAAACATGTGAGAGGGGCCCCTCCTAGAAATCAGACAAGTAGTCTGGATAACCAAAATGAGCTTTAGTTCTTTTTCATTATCTGGGTTGTTCAGAAGGCTTTCTGTCTGTTTATGATAGAAACTTTAAAGTGAATTTTGATTGAATTGGTACATGTTTATCATTTCAGCCAGTGTTGGCAATAGGTGACAATGGTGAAGCGGGCAAGGCAGGTGGATGTGAATTTTGTACAACAGAGGTTCTTTAACTGTACCTAGAAAGTTCTTTTTTTGTCAAGATCTTAGAGCTGGGGGTGGAGCTCAGGGCTGAGGCTTGCCTAGCATGCTTGCCTAGCATGCCTAAGGCCCTGGATTCAATCTGTAGTAGAACTGCCAAAATTTGTTTTTCCTTTTTGTCGCAATGTTTATTCAGCTCTCTGTTTAAAATATTTTTTGTTTCTTAAAAATATTTTCTTTTCCTGCAATATTTTGTTTCATTTAAATATGATAGAAGATGATAATTTGATTGAGACACTCTCTCAAATCGAAAAGCACTGTGAGTCGTCATCAGGTATTGTATCAGACACAAACGTATGTGTTGACTAATGATCCTAAAATGTATCTAAAATGTTCTGTTACCTAGTTTTTCTTTTTCCACAACATATAGTGTCTCAGAAATAGAGAATAATGCCAAGATTAACTGTCTCAATTTTGTGCTAATTATGTCCGGTTGATGAACAAGACCTACTGACATCAAATTCCTAGTTATAAAGACATAATAGTCTATTTGCATTTTCTTCCATTTGCCTGCTCTCTCCTTGCCTCAACATTAAGAAGTATCAATATATCTGAATTCTAAAGCTGTCAGAATCAGAAGAATGTAACTAGTAAAGAACCAGAAAGTATATCAGCTTCAAAAATTTGTGTTATCTAAACTACTGGGGGAAAAGCTGGCATAGGAAATTCATATGGATAGTGAGCTGAAATTAGAAAGCACAGACAGAGGAAATAGTTGGTACTCTTGAGCTGAAAGGAACTCCACATAAATACCACGGGAAGATGCCATGTACCCTTTATTTATCTCACATTATAAGCTGTCTGCCTTTTCAAAATACACAGTTGAGTGTAAATTTGCAGCAGTTATACCAGAATTGGAGACAAATGTTTTCAGTAAGAGTACAAAGTATTTTTCATTTTTAAAAATCATTTATTTAGAATAATTAGTATAAATATAGTTTTTTAGGGACTTGAGTAAATATTTCCTATTTAAGTGAATTTTGCAAGAATACATGTGAAGTACGATTTCAAAAGGAAAGCAAAACTAAAAAATACGGAAGTGGATATGTCAAATGTTAAGTAGATTTTTAGTTTCTCCCTGTTCCAGCACTTCATTTGTCAGTATTTAACAGACATGAGAACTTACAGGGGAAACTATTTCAAGAATTATTGTATATGCCCAAATTCTAGGGTTAAAAGAATAACTATTGGGTTTTTTTTATTCTTCTGTTAACGGTACTGGGAGTGAGACACAGGGCTTCATGTATGCCAGGTGAGTGCTCTACAGCTGTGCTTTATCCCACTCTTACAGGTTTCTTTTCATTTCTACAGTCAAAGCAGACATTAGTGTCGGCCCTTGACTATGTATAATATTCATTTGTGTGAATTACTCAAGGGAAAATGCAAATTTTATGTTTAAGAAAATACAGGTGGCCCTTAGTATCTACAGCAGATTTTTAGGCTCTCCTAAGCCATACCAAAATCCATAGAGATGCTCAGGTACCTTATATAAAATGGTAGAATATTTAAATATTGCTTGCACACATTGTCCTGTATATTTTAAACATCTTTAGATTACTTATAGCACATTGTAAATTCTATATATAAATACTTATTCTATTGTTTCCTTGTCCTTGGAATAATGATAAGGAAAAAAGTCTGTACATACACAGTAGATACCATTTTCTGCCAAAATATTTTCAGTCCACAGTTGAATCTGCAGATGTGGAATCTTTGTATAGTATGTAAAGGGCCAACTGTATACTTCTCTCTTATAAAAAGATTATTTGCTGAGGGTATTTCTCAGTTGTAGAGTTCTTACCTAGCATGAATGAGGCTGTGTATGTGATACCCGGTAATGGAGAGAGGGGACTCAAAATTTTTATAATGACTGGTGTTGGCAAGGATGGGAGGAAATTAGCAAGTTTTATGCACTATTAGTGGGAAAGTAAAATGATACAGCTTCTGTGAGGAAAAAAGTATGGCTGTTCCTCAAAAATTATGAATAAAATTGCCATATAATTTAGGAATTCCACTTCTGGGAATATACCTGAAAGGATTGAATGCAATGTCTCAAAGGGAAAGTTTTATACCTGTGTGTCATCGTAGCATTAGTCACAGTGGCCAGTAAATAGAAGCAACCTGTTTGTTGATAGGTGAGTAATGTATTAGTCAGCTTTCCCATTGCTGAGACTAATTACCCAACATCTGTAATTTAAATGGAGGGGTGGAGTGGTTATTTTTAGCTTTTGGTTTCAGAGGATTCAGTCCCTGGTTGACTGCCTCCAGCACAGAAATAGCATGGCAGAAAGGTGCAGTGGAGCAAAGACACTCATTTCATGGTGACTGGAAGCAGAGCACCAGGGAACAGTGCCAGAGAAGAAAGGGCCAGGGACCAGATATAGATACCAAGGACATACCTCCGTGACCCACCCAGACACACCCTGAACTGCACTTTACTAATCTCCTAGGCAGCTCCCAAGGCAATCAAGTTTGACAGTTACATGCTTAATGGTCACAAATAGCAGAATATTATATATAAGTGTAAACACACAGACACATACAATGGAATATTATTTAGCTTCAGAAAAGGATATTCTGATACATGGTACAACATGAATTAACCTTAAGGACATTGCGATGTCAAACACAGTTTGATTCCACTTATATGAGGTGCTTAGAGTAGTTAAACTGATACAGGAAAAAAGGATGGTGGTTCCCAGAGAATGGGAGAAGGTGGTTATTGTTTAGTAGACATAGAGTTTCAGGTTTATAAGCTGAATTACAGTGATGGATGGTGGTGATATTTAGAGAGCATTATGAATGCATTTCACAGCACTGAACTGTACACTTAAAAATGGTTAAGATCCTAAATTTTATGTGTGTCTTGCCCCAGTAAAAAACAACTAGCTGGGCATGGTGGCACATGCTTATAATCACAGAACTTTGGAGGCTGAGGCCAGAGGATTGCCATGAGTTCAAGCCCAGCCTAAACTACATAGGGAGACCTGGTCTCTAAAACAAAAGTATTGAGAGAAAAAAGATTATTGTAGCCTCCATCTTTGTCTGAACTGCTTTCTTGAGTTTCTGATGATCTTCTAGGTTTACAGTGAAATTTTCCTAGTACACAGAAGTCTACTTTTTTTCTTTACGTTTTCATACTTGTACCCTGAAACTGGTGCTTCCTGATCAGGCCTTTATCTTCTCCCTCACTACTCTCACCTGGTCTAAAAGTAAACTCCTGCCAGCATTCTGTATTCGGAGTGATACTACTAAAATTTTTTTAAAACCTGATAATGTTTCTTTTAAATGTTGTCAGTGATTTTTAGTGCAAAAAAGGTAAATTTAAAGGTCTGACACGCCTTGATCTGATCACAAACAATTTCTCCATCCTCATCTTCATGGTTTTTTATCATTCTGGCCCATTCTCAATTATGAACATGTTTCTGCTTTACAAAACTTGTGGTTCATGCCTCCCTAGTTGAATATCCGTAATCCAAAATACTCTGAACTCTGAAGCTTCAGGCAGAAGGTTTCAGATTTCAGAGCATTTTGGATTTGGGATTTTCAAATTAAGGATGTTTAGTTGATAAAGACTGTGCACATATTAAAAAAAAAAAACAACCAAATCTGAAACACTTCTGGATCCAAATATTTCAGATAAGTGATATTCAGCCTGTAGTAGCTATGATTATGATTTTGCAAGTAAGTTCTTATTGAATTTGTTATTTTCACATGAAATTTTAAGTTGTCTCATTTTGGAGAGTTTCCTTTTTCTAAGGGCCTACAAACAGCAGTTCTTGTCTCCATGCATTTTTTTTTTTAATCAGTGAGCTATTTCTTCTAACTATAAATAACCTTTTCAATAAAAATTCCTTCAAAATCTGGAATACCATGTAATCTTTCTGACCTCTCAAGCTGATGAAATATCTTCTGTAACTATTTGTGGGATGTCAGCTTGTAGTGATTTTCATCAGGATAGCAGGTAGAGTAGTCTTTTTTTGTTACCGTAACAAAATACAGGTGACTGGGTTCTTTATAAAGAACTTAGCTTATAGTTTTGGAGGCTGGAAGTCCAAAATCAGCTGACCTCATTGGATTGGTCTATGATGTGGGCCCCCTGGCACCTGGCATCAGAATAGCCAGGACCATGTGTCAGAGTGATTATATGGTGAGACAGGAAGCCAGAGAAGGATTCAGGGACAAGGTGTGCACTTTTATAACAACGTGCTCTCAAGGGAACTCTTTCTTGGAGACCAGACTTCAGAGAACAGTCCCCTCATTGACTTAACCACCGTGATCTCTCTTATCTCCACCTCTTGAAAGGTTCTACCACCTTAGCACTACCATCTTGGAGACCACATGTTCAACAACATATAAAACCTTCAGGGAACAAACCACATCCAAATCAGAGCAGCATGTGTCTTTCTCAAAAAAGGAAATAGTCACATTTCAGAGATATGTTTATTTTCTTTAAATAAGAATGAATAACTATATTTAAAAACTCTCCTGTTGACTTATTTTTACAAAATTGCTCATACATTGTACTGTGTATTAGGTGAAATGCTCTGCTTGGGAAAATTAGAGTTGTGAAGCAAGTGTACGTGGGAAGAGTGCATTTGTGAAAACAAAGGTAGTGAGTGTACTTTTGTGGGAGATACTTGTCGAGGTTAACACTGAACAAATGCATAGATTAAATTTGTTCTCACTTCACTATGCTTTAATAACACATTTTTATTTGACTCTAAAGTCACCTTATCTGAGTGAACTTTATGTCAGGGATATAACTTTTAAAGTTTTGAAAAATCACATCCATTCTCTCTCTCTCTCTCTCTCTCTCTCTCTCTCTCTCTCTCTCTCACACACACACACACACACACACACACACACACACACACACAATCTCTTTTGCCGGTTTGTCTTTATTATTTTCTTATCATGGGGACACAATACCTGATACTTGCAACTTACAGGGGAAGAGATTTGTTTTGGTTCATGTTTTCAGTCTATAGTCAGCTGGTTGCAAGGCTGGAAGGGGTTGGTCAGAGGGACTGCTGAGGCATGGTAGCCAGGAAGCAGAAAGAGAGTAACTCTTCCAGGTCACACTCTGCGGGACCCACCTCTATAGATCAGACCTACCCCCTAACAGTGAAGCAGCTGCATTGCCCCATAATCTAATCACAGTCCACAAGCCTCACCTCTGAGCATATCGAGCCTTTGGGGTGATAGTCGAAGTCCAAACCATATCACTGTCTAATAACAGTGATGTAGTTTTTTAAATGGTACATGGAATTAACCAAATATTATTGAGGAAAGGTAATGTGGAGTATAATACATACTGAGCAATTGTAATTTTGGAAATTTGAAGTCTGAAATATTCCAAAATGTGAAACATTTTGAATGTTGCTGCATTCAAAGTTTGAGATTTTGGATTTTAAGATTAAGGGTGCTCAGTTGGTAAATTCTGTGTAAATATTCCAGATTCTGAATAACTGCAAAATCCAAAATACATCTGATCCAGAGTTTTTCAGATAAAGAATACTCAGGCTGTATAAGCATTAAAGACAAATTTTAAGAAAATTTTTATAATAGTGAATACCATATGAAATACAACTGTTGAGATAGAAATAACTTACATGCAAGAAATCCAGTTTAATACCCTGAAGTATGTGATTAATATAACCAGAAAATATTTGGCATTTGAAAGTCTCGAAAGTCATAGTAGTAATTTTAACTCTTTTCCTTATGATGTTCTTTAACCATCCTGTGTCTTTTCCATTTAAGTCAGTATGATATGTCCTCCTGATTTCTGTTTCCCTTTATATTATGTTTCAATTTGTTTTATGCTGTATTTCTTAACCTCTGGGTTTCTACTTAGGTCATACTATTTGAAACTAGTAATAGGGATATTTGTAACAACCTAACAACGTGAACTTGTTTTGGTATTTAATATCTATCTTTCTGAAGGATTTAACAAATGAATTGTATGTATTCTAGGTGTGTCACGAGGTCCCAGCCCTGTCAGCCTTGGAAATCAGGACACCTTACCTGTGGCAATAGCCCTCACAGAATCCGTTAATGCCTACTTTAAAGGAGCAGATCCCAGCAAGTTAGTTTTTTAAATATATATGTGTAATATGTGCTTTGGGCTGGGAGAAGGGACTTGGTGGTAAATTTTAAGATTTATATTTTGATTTATTGTAGATTAGGGTTTTCTTTGTTACTTACCTGCTGTTTGCTTTCTCATTTAGTCATTTCAGAATTATCTTTCAAATTAAAAAAAAAAAATCACTGTAATCAGCAATAAATGATTACTTTTCCCCCAGTGTGTTTACACTATTGCCCAGGCTGTTTGATCATTATGACACATTTGATGAAAATCTGACATTTCCTAGAAAGATCTAGAGAGTAATGTGTGACTCTTGCAGACTTGGTTTCATCTGTTGCTTTCAAGAGAAATCATATTTGGGTGAATGTTTTTCCTGCGTAATAACATTCATCCCATATGTATTCGTTCACTAAATAATTTGAGCATCTACTGTGTGTAAGACTAATAAATGCTAAGGATTCTTCAAAACAAAACAAAGCTCCTGCTGAGTTTGTATTATAGTAAGAAAAAAGAATATTCAGATACCTATATGTATTGATACAAAAATAAACTAGAGTAAGAAGGCAGAAAGTAATGGTAGAGTGCTACAATTTTAGATAGAATGACTGGGGAAAACTTTTTTGATGTTAATTTAACCAAATATTTGAAAGATATATAGGAGTAAGCCATGTGAATCTGGAGGAATAACATTCTAGGAAAGAAGGACCCAGTAATGGGAAGGGGTCTGGGATAAAAGCATGCATATCCAGGACACAGCATGGAGAGCCATGTCTCTGGGCAGGAGTGAACAAGAGGAAGAGTAGTTGAAGAGCATGCAGAGTGACACTGGTCAGGTTGGGCATTGTAGGTCATGATAAGGAGTTTGGAATTTAGTGGGAAGTGGGAAGCCAGTGGAGGCTTTGAGCAGAGGAGTGTTGAGAGGATTTGTGTTCTGAAGGAGTGTTCTGGCCATGTGTGGAGAATAAACTGGAAGGACCCAGAGCAGATGCAGAGTGTTAGAGAACTGGCTACCAAAGTCCAGGTAAGAGGCGATGGTGCTTTGAGTAAGGGCGTTAGCAGAGGAAGTGGTGAGTAGGGATGGGATTTTGATGTTTTGAAAAGTTGTCAAGATGTGCTAAGGGAGCAGAATGTTGTTTCTTTTTCTTTTTTTTTAGAATGCTAAGTTGAAGTCATTGTTAAGTGATGTCAGTGGAGATACTGAGTAGAGAGTTGTATACATAATTCTGGAGTCCAGTCATTAGAGATAAAATACACTTACTTATTAAAGTTGTTCCTTAAGAAGTAGATAGAAAAGGATTAGAGAATTAAGTCTTTGTCTCTCCAGCGCTGAAAACAAAGACAGGGATGATCCAGCAAAGGAGTTTGAGTCAGCAGCAAGAGAGAGAAGGAAAGAACCAGTACAGCGCTATCCAGAGGTTAAATGAATAAATCATTTCATCAAGGGAGTTGTGCAGCTATATCTGATGCTGCCAGCACGTCTGAAAAAATTGGCCATTGGCAATATGAAATCATTGGTAAACTTCACAAGAGCAATTGTGTGAGTGCAGTGGAGATGAAAGCTTGCTTGGAGGGAGTAAAGGAGCAGGTGTTACAGACTTAGACAGCTATATTTGGAAAGAACAAATGTAGGTAATTCTTTGGATGTTTGCTCTAAGAAAGCAGAGAAAAGGAATGGTAGCTGGAGTGAGACAGAATCAGAGGAGGATTTTATTTTAGCTGTTGTACAAATGATATATATCTCAGCATGTCTGTATGCTAAGGAGAAATACTTAGTGTTTATGGGGGCAATGCGTGAGGGAGGAAGCCTTAGGTAAGTGATCAGAGATGACCTCCATGGCATACTCAGTGCAATCGGCTATAGGTACAGAAACTGGTCATCTGTCAAAACAGGAAGGCAGGCAGAAAATACAGATGAAGAGTTAGGCAGACTGGGAGTTTAGCAGAGAGAGTGGAAGGTTCTTTTTTCTGGTTTTACTTCTGCAATAAAACTTAGAGCAAAGTCACCAGCTGACTACATAATACCAGGGGATATTGCAGGTATTACCAGGGTAATAGTACTAAGGGGTATTGCAGGTTAAAAGATAAAGACAAGCTATGAAAAAAACAGAAGAGTGATTAGACAAAAACATGCTGGATTACCAGGTCATACTACGGGGGCCGTTTAAGAGTTTGTTTTCTCTAGTACATTCAAGGTATACAGGTGTGGGTAGGGAGCTGGGTTTAGTTAAGACTGTGGTCAAGAGCCCTGGAAGAAGAGCCATGGAGGGTTTATGCAAAGGAGAATGTCTAACAATGGACCTGGGTATCCAAAGATAGGAGGAAATGAGGATTTGATGCGTGAGTGAAGAATAATGAAAAAGGTATAAGAACATCAGATTGTGGAGATTTTAATGAGGTTGGAAGAATTGTTAAAGATAGTAGGCAGAGTGAGTCACAAAAGTGACAAGCGGTGAATAGATGAATTGGGAGTGTGAAATTGAGATTATGGAGGGGCTGCGGCATGGATGAGGTAGGTCAAAAGACAGGAATTAGAGGTAAGAGGCTGAAAAACTAAGTGATCAAGTATTGAAAGGACCATCTTGGTGGATATTGAAATCATTAAACATTATAATAGTAGTGGAACAGAGACAGACTGGCAGTGCCCAGGAGTGCAAGTGAGTGTTGAAGATGAATTAAAAGGAATGGGGTAGTGAGTAGTATTTTGTTGTTTTGGGGGTTGGTTGGTTGGTTGGTTGGCTGGTTTCTTTTTGGTGCTAGGAATTGAACTCAGGGCCTCAGGCAAGCTAAGCACTCACTCAGTCACCAAGTTACATCTCCAGACCAAGGTGGTACAGTCTGATACTCAAGTTTCAAAGGAAGAAGAAACAGTGGGCTGGAAGAGGCAGTGAGGAATAAGGGAGACAGCCACACCACTACCGTCAGCCCTAGTTCTGTGTGGCCTGGGAGAGGGGGAAAGAGTTACAATTGGGGATAGTGTTACCAGGGAAGCAGTGACCTTACAGGTCATCTAGGAAATAGTGCAAAAAGGCAACATTATCAGTGTGCTTATATTCATGTTTGGAGTTTAATTCCAGGAAAAGACGATGCTAGGTGAGTGTGCCATTTTGTGCGGAATTATTTTTTATAATCAAATTGTAGAAATAAGTAGAATATAATATATTCTTTATCATAATTCTTATGTATGCTTTAAGTGGAGAGTAAAGCATCTTATTTAATAACATGTCAACATCTTCAATTTCAGGTGTATTGTGAAGATCACTGGTGATGTGACAATATCATTTCCAAGTGGAATTATTAAAGTCTTCACTAGCAATCCCTCCCCAGCTGTGCTGTGCTTCAGGGTGAAAAATATCAGCAGACTTGAGCAAATTCTTCCAAATGCACAACTTGTGTTCAGGTTTGTGTAAATGTTTTCCTTCCTTGAAACAATAATATTCAACTGGAGACAGTACCAACATTATCTATTATTATTAAATACCCTCTGCTGTCTTCTTGCTTTTGGTGTGATAGTTACTTTTAAACGATTTTGTATCACTGTGTCTTTATCTTTCAGGCAAGCTTTTGCTGTGTTCCATTCTTTATCCTCTAATCTTAGTTTTCCCTTATGCTTCTTTTGGTTCACTTCTACTAATCTTCTTCAAATCACCAAATTATTACTTGGAGGCAAAGGAAAAATAAAAAGGTAAACAAAAATGTTTCTCACACATGCAGTGATCCGTCACAGTGTGATTCCAACACAAAAGATTTTTGGATGAACATGCAAGCTGTTACTCTCTACCTCAAGAAGCTATCTGAGCAAAATCCAGCTGCCTCTTACTATAATGTAGATGTATTAAAGTATCAGGTGAGTGTAATGTTGCTGTGAAATCCTAAATTAATATGTTAACAAATGGGAGCTAGTGTATCAGTAAGTGAATAAATGTCATAGCCAAATGAGGTTCATCCAAGGAGTTCAGGGCATTTATAGAATTAGAAAATCTGAGTAGATACTTTAACTAATATGAGTAGATATTTTAACCAGCCTAATAAAAATTTTAGCATCTGTTTGTGATTAAAATAGAGTAAATATAAATACATTAATTTGTACTTAGCACAACCCAGAAAGGCTTGCAACACCAGTCTTCATAACAGAACAAAAGCAGTCAGTTAAAGTCAGATACAGTGAAGATACTCATTATTCCTGTAATACTAACAGGATTGAAGGTTTTTTTGGGGTGTGTTAGCAGTATAATTAGGTAAGAGGGTAAAACAAATGGTAATAAACATTGGAAAAGACCCAAAATTAATCACTTCCAGGAGATAATATTTCTGGAAAACTCAGGATGAACTGAAAAACTATTATGACATAAGGGAATTTAGTAAAAGTAGCCAGTTTAAAAATTAGTATGAAAATTACTAACTTTTAAAACAGAAAATGGAGAAAAATACTCAGAATAAAAAACAAGAAGAAATACACAGTGGTGCCTTGGTTCACAAACTTGATTCTTCCCATGATTCCACTTGCAAACCAAGTTGGACGAGAACCAAATCTAATTCAGTGCTTAGGTTCCTTGTTGACCTTGTGGGGAAATTTGATTATGTCCCATCCAGTTCAGTTTGCAACCAGAATGGTGGAGAGAATCGAGTCCATAAACTGAGGGGCCACTGTAAGACAATCTCATGACTTGAATATATTTATAAAGGAATATATTAATTTAATAATTGATATATTTTGAGAGAAATATATTCATTTTAAAAAATTCATGTTGCAAAAGTGTAGCTCTCTCTAAATTTACTTGTAAATTTTATGTAATCTGGATCAGAAATCTAGTAGAAGTATATCTTTGTGTTTGGAGATTTGATAATCATTTTCACATTCTCTGGAAGAGTAAAGCATAGAAAAATAAACTAAGAAATGTAGCCCAGTCTGGTGTGGTGCACACGTGTAATCCCAGAACTTGGAAGGCTCAGGCAGGAGGATCGCTGCAAGTTTGAGGCCATCCTGGGCTAGGGATGTTCAAAGTCTATCTGACCTACATAGTGAAACCCTGTCTCAAAAAAAAAGAAGCCCAGTGTGGTGGCAACATGCCTGTAATCCCAGCATCCCAGGAGGCTGAGGCAGGAGGATCCCTGCAGTTCAAGGCCAGCCTGGGCTACATAGTGACTCCAAGCCAGGCCTGAATTACATAATTAGACCCTGTCTCAAAAAACAAACAAAATGTTGTAAACAGTAAAATGGAATAATATTTTAGCTTTAATGGATGCTCGTTATAAGGTGATAGTATTGAGACTAGTTTGGATCTGGTCCATCAATAGCTGGCCAGATGAATGGAACAGATTAAAGTATCCAGAAATATATCTAATATTAAATAGAAACTGGTTTATATGGCAAAGTAGCATTTCAAGAAATATAGAAATAATGAATTTTTCAATAAATGATACAGGGGTGCTGGGGTTATAGCTCAGGGGCACAGCACCTGCCTGGCAAGCACAAGGTCATGAGTTTGATTCTTGGTACCAAAAAAAAAAAAGAAACATTCAATAAATGGTATGGGTACAGCAAGGTAGATATTTGGGGGAAAAATAAGATAAATCCTTACTACAAAATAAAATCCTTATGTACCAAAGGTTTAGTAACAATAAATGAAATAGTGAAGGGACTAAAATAAATCATGAATGAACATGTATGAATATATATATTTATCTGTATAGATAGATCTATAGACAGAGAGATAAAGATAGATATATATACTCCTTGTTTAACAATCTGTTTAACAACTGTTCAGGCTTATGACCTTGACTGAGGCATGCTGTTCAGACTTACAGCCTGATGCTTAGGCTTAAGACACATCTTTTTTTGGTACAGTTCTATAAATCTTGTTTATAAATCCTCAGTGTCCTTTTTTGTACAGTACACCTTGTTTATACAGCACTGTAAGTTTTGCTGATTGCCCTATAGAGTATTGTAGTTTTATGTTCTGTTATACGTTACAGTACTGCATGTAAGAGTTATGCAAATAAAAACAAAGTCATCAAGTTGGAGTTTACTTTGACCATTCTGTTTTTCTGACTATTATAAGGTGCATACTATATAAATTCCTCATTTAGCAACCAATTCATTTAACAACCTAGCCACAGGGGTGTCTGTGTATATGTGTATATATACTATATATCTAGTATATATTTTAATCTTGAAATACGGAAGACCTAAGTATAATCTGAAAACTAAAAGGCATGTAAGAAGAGAGTGAGGTGATAAAAGTGTATTGATATGAAATACTTGTTTTTAAAAACCCTTAAACAAATCAGTATTCTGAAGGAAAAGTATTTGCAATATATAGGAGAGACTAAAGGAATTATCCCAAAGAGCCCTTACAAGTTAGTAAGTAAAAGATGAGTGACTCAGTAGATGGCAACTTACGGAAAGATGCTCCATGTCACTGCACAATGAATATGAGATAATTAGTTTTATCCCATCATGTGACAGAAATGAAAAATTGCAGTGTGAATTAACAGAATGTTTCAGGTATTTTGGGAAAGAAATTAAGCTTAATCCCTAACTCAAAATCCACACAAAAGCAGTTGTATAAATTGTTGGATAGATGCAACCTTTAATTCAATACTTCCACTCCAAGAATCTGTTCTTCAGAAATGAATAAATGGCCTGCCTGGCAAGCGCAAGGTCGTGAGTTCGGTTCCTGGTACCGGAGAAAAACTTAAAAAAAAAAAAAAAAAAAAAAGAATAAATGGGCAAAGGTAAAATAGAAAGGTTATTCAGTGCAGCTTTGTTTAGGACTCAAGTACACAGCAGTGGAGGAAGGGCTTGATTAAATGAAGTATTAAAGCCATTCAAACGAATGAGATGGAGTCATGTTTGCATATACCTAAGTAGTCAGGAAGGGTATGTTCCCACTGTGTAGTACAGCAAGAAGGGGTGGGCTGGGTGTGTAGCTTAGCCAAATACCACTTGCCTAATGACCAAGGCCCTATTCTAATCCCCAGCACCATTTTAAAAAAAAAAGTACCAAGAGATAAATTTCCTGTTTCAGATACTTCACTTTTGAACTTTTAGTAGGGTAATTGAATTAAAATAGCATATCTCTAGAAAGTACTGTATTTAAAGAGTAAAGAAAGCTGTCATGTAACTTGATCTGAAGCTTATTACAAGGTATTCATTTATTCCTTCATTGAGGAGACATATATTATTCATTGCTTCCTAATTGCTGGGAGTAGGACAGGAAGGCAGTAAACATATTTATATTGTATGTTAGTAAGTAAGTGGTATGGAGGAAAGGTAAAAAGGTGAGGAAGATTGAACATCTGATTTTTTCTTTAGTGAAAATTTAAACCAGGGTGGTCAGGGTGGCCTTTGAAATGGGTTGAAAAGGAGCCATTTGAGCAAGGACCTGAAGTAATGGAAGGAATTATTTATTTACCATGGGTCATATGATTAAACATTTGAAATTCTCTTAATTCCGGGCTTGTGGAACTACATGGCAAACCTTCCTTTTTTTCTGATTGTTTTAAATCTAAATTGTTTTAATTCAGAAACAGTCTTAGAATATTATGTTGGATATTGAAAAGTTCTCAGACATTGCACAAGTAAGTAAGAATCACCAGATAACATGCCAGTGTGGGCACTATCCTTCAGCTGTTCAGTCAGATTTTCTCCAGTTGGATCCCATGAAACACACATTGTAAACAAGCGCCATGGCAGTTTTGATGTAGGTATTCTCAGGTCCACATATTGCTTTGAGATGAGTCTGCTTTATTCTGCCTACCAGCAGATAATCCTCTTAGATAGTTTTGATTCTGTAAATTATGTCCAAGTATCTGTGTCACGAACATGACTTTTTCACTCTTCAAACCAGACAGTTTTTGTTTTTTCTCTTTAAAGGTATCATCAAATGGCATTCAGTCCACTCCTTTGAATCTTGCAACATATTGGAAATGTAGCGCCAGCACCACAGATCTTAGAGTGGATTATAAATATAATCCAGAAGCCATGATGGGTCCTAGTGTGCTTTCTAATATACAGGTGGTAGTTCCAGTGGATGGAGGAGTCACAAATATGCAGTCCCTTCCCCCTGCAGTATGGTAAATAAATACGTTTATGAATTCACGCTACATTTCTGTTTCATTCCCCAGCTTTTAAAACCCAAGTTCTAAAAGTTATGATTTTGAAAAGTTTTAGTACATTTTTCCATAGAAGCCATGCTGTAAAAAGATGGTATTCATTTTACTAGTCAAGCCACAGTAAGCCTCAATCCACAGTAAACAAAACTAGTTTTACTGTACCAAGATTTGAGTAGTTCTTTACTAACTTTCCCTTAAACAAATTGCTTAGCGTCTTAAAACTAATGATAATAATTATTTTTCAGGATGAAATATACCATCTGGCCTATTGATGGGGTACCTATTAGTGTTCAGTAGTATTAGCTCTCATCTCTTAACACCTCTCTTGCTGCCTGTAGTAATACTACTACACACTCTAACAACTCTTTGTATTTGTTCCACCATTTCATGACAGTGTTTTTCTTGACTAATTAAGGTACTGAGCCACATACACATGTTGTTTTTCTTTTCCTGACCAGTAGAAATGAGAAGAGTCCTATAATCTGGTGAAACTTTCATTAACTGAGAAAAATACAGCATTGTACTTAATACGATATCAAACACATTTTTACTAGGTCACACTATTTAAACTGAGCACTCTAGTGGTAGTGAAAATACTTTAAATGCATTTAATTTGGAAGTGCTCACCCATGTCTAAAGTACTGTATTAGACTCTTAATCTGAAGATACTTATTATTACAGGAATGCAGAACAAATGAAAGCCTTTTGGAAATTGTCTGGTATTTCAGAAAAATCAGAAAATGGAGGTAAGTGTATGTATGCATTTTTATTTACAATGTGGTTTCACTGAAAATGGATTTCTCTTTCCTTTTCCCTCCCTTCCGCTTTCTTCCCCTTCTCTCCCCTCCCCTCCTCTCACCTCCCCTTCCCTTGGTGCTGGGTATCAAACCCAGAGCCTCTTACATGCTGTGCAAGCACTCTACCATTGAGCTATATACTCACAGCCCGATTGCTTTTTTAAGGCATCTTTTTTTTAGAACCATGTTGGCAGTTTATTATATGGTAATTAAAAATTTGTTTTAAACATTTGAATGCATATATCTCTGTAGTATGGTGTCTTAAGCTCTTTGAGGAAGATACTTAGAATGGGGAGTATCTGGGTTAGATGGCATTTCTAATTTTAGTTATTTGAGATCTACATAAACGGTTGTACTAATTTACATTCCCACCAACATAGGCGGGTTCCTTTTCACCAGACCTGTATCAGCATTTATTATTTTTTGATTTCATAATGATTGCCATTCTTTCTGGAGTAAGGAATTTTAGTGTTGTTTTAATTTGCACCTCTCATGGCCAGAGATTCTGAACATTTTCTTCACATAATTGTTGGGCATTTATCATCTTTATCTTTGAAGTGTCTGTTAATTTCACTTGCCCATTTCTTGACTGGGTCTTTAATTTTAGGTGCTCTATTTTTTTTACTTGAGTTCTTTATATATTCTAGATATTAGTCCTTTATCTGAGGAGTCACTGGCAAAATTTTTTTCCCATTCTATAGGTTGTCTCATCACTCTGCTTATTGATTCTTTTGCTGTAGAGAAGCTTTTTAGTCTGACATAATCCCATTTGTCAATTCTTACTGTTATTTCTTATGCAATTGAGGTTCTGTTTAGAAAATCCTTTCCTACACCTATGTTTTCAAGTGTTTTACCTACTCTGTCTTACAGGTTTAAGTTTTTGTTTTGAAGTTTTGATCTTTGATCCATTTTTACTTTATCTTTTTCAATCAGGTTTTATTTTTTATTTTAATTTAGTATGTGGTGAGAGATGTGAGTCCAGCTTTACTCTTCTGCAAACAGCATTTTTATGGCAAGTTTCTTCCTACAACTTCATGCCTTCAGTTCTAAAACTGGCCACTAGGTGGAAGTTAATACCTTATATAAGAATGAACCAGCTAAAATTCAGACATTTTTCCTATCTACATTGAAAATGCTTTCTTTGAAAGACAGAGAACTTGTTTTGTTATTTTATAAATGTTATATAAATACTTCTTATATTTAAGTGCCAACATTAAGAAAAATACCTAATAAAATAAATGTAGACTAATAGAACTATCTGTCCCAAGTATGTAACCTCATAACTAATTGAAACTGATTTAACACACCATTTAATTCATTCTGTTAGTGAGGGCCTCCTGGCTTCCAAGAGACCATGTTGTAGAAGCTTCCAGGCTTTGAAAAGCCTTCTGCCTACGCGTATCTTGCTAAGAGGACCCTCTGATCATTTCCCCCATTAGGACTAACATCAACAGCCTTCAATTCTATGATTATATTTTAAGGAGAAGCAAGTTAATTGCCTCTTCTTATGAAGCCTGTGTCTTTTTATGTTCACAATGCAAAAGAAAAGTCTCTGCTAGCTGATTAGGTCTTGTATCTCCTCTTACTCAACTTAAAATTAGGACGTAATTCCCAGGACAATCAAGTCTTGAACAAGAGACTGTAGATGGTTTCATTTTCTCTTAATTAAAAGAAAAATCTCTTAAGTCATTTTGAATGCCTAATTTACTTCCAGAAATTTCAATCAAGTAGAGTTTTTTCTTTGTTTTTGCTTGTCGGCTATTTCTTTTTGAACACTTTGAACATAGTATTGGTAGTTTTTCCTAATATTTATGTGTAAAGAATTATGAACGTCTGTACATTTATACCTGTTATGCAGAATCAGACTTTTACTAACTGAGACATAATTTGGGTGAAGTAGCCAAGCTAATTTGCAGTTCCTTTTTGCCCTTTGATACTTAAAAATTACCCATTTTTAGGTGGTCAGATATATTGATTTATACCCTGCAAGATGGCTTTGTGGAAGCCATTCTGAAATTCTGAGTTTAAACTGGAAATGAATTAGAAATCTTACTTGCATTGACAGCTTACAGCCAGCTACCAAGGAAGAGGGTGTTTCCCTATTTAATGAAACTATAGTGTAATTATAAATTCTTAACCAAGAAAGGGACTTGTTCTCTCAAAAATAAGACACAGATTTTCCAACCAGATAGTTTAGTAGTTTCCCTCTATTATTCAGGTACGAGACGTGTCTGTGCGAGGAAATGGAAAAATCTTACAAATACAGTTTGGATATGGTTAGTTGAGTCAACTTCAAATACTGTAGAATGGAAATCTGTTTTTTATTTTGGTGCTATTCCCAGAAAAGGGACAGGAAATAATTCCAAAGTTTAAGTATTGTCAAGGTGGCTGCCTTATGCACATGGTAGAACTTTGACAGAACTAGATGGCTTATTAAGAGTAGACAGTGGTTAAGAACTAGGCAGTAAATCCTCTTCATTCTGTTGTATGCCACCAGGCACAGTAGTGTAGGGGGGGTTGGAGTTGTTATATCTTGTTCCACACTGTCCTGTAGTGTCAGACTTCTCTGTAGGGGTTCACAAGGTCTTTCTCTTGTGACCCAGCAATTCTGCCCACTTTCCCTGACCAGAAACCTCTGGACCCCTACTTCTTTCTCACCTCTTGATTCCAACTTCTACCTATCTTTCAATCATTGCATTCTTTGCTTTTCTTGGACCTACTTCAGGTCCCCTTCTCTTGTCACTTAGAGTCCTGAACTGTTTCAGTTACCCCCAGTTTGACTCCTGACTTTTCATCTTGCCCCTCTCCTCCCTTCTAAGACACCAGTCTGAGAGATTCTTATCTTATGTGTCTTGGGTGATTCGCTATACTTAAAATGTAAATTTATTAACATGGCCCAGTCCTTGTTGCTGTTCTGGTATATAGATGGAGTTGTAAATGTTGTGGTGGCGTGAGTCGTCTTCGTATCTATAGTTACTTGTGCCTTAAATACACATTATCATCACCAGCATCACTTACAGCTTGCAGCAGAGATCCATGCCTTTGTGCCTACAGCTCCTGAGAGCTCCTTCACAGCATTTATCATACTTATCTTTGCTGCTTTACTGTTCATGCCATGCTCATAGACTGAGGTGTGCTGACTCACTAAATTTTTATAACAAAAAGAAAAGACGTCTGAAATATGTAAGGCATAATGTCAAATAACTAAAATTTTAAAAAGAAAAGCAAATAGAAAATTAATAATGTTAACCAGCTCTTACCAATAGCCACTTCTCCTTTGCCTATCCCTTCCCCATGATCTGATACTCAGCAGTTACTTCTTTTGTACTCTTCCCAGCTATATCCCTTCCAGGATTTTCCTGTCATCAATTACTTTTTCTTTTTTAATCCACTTCAGCATGCAGAGTCACATAAGTAAACATCTCTGAAAATTACTATTAAGTAAATGAGAAGGATGGATTAAGAATTAAGATTATATACTTAATGAAAATTTAGATTCACTAAATAAAATCTCATTTTTAAGTAGACTGTTTACATATCTCATGAATTAGCTTATGACTTATATAATTTAGCATCTGTGCTCATATGATTTTATTTGGTATGCAATATATTTACCCCTGTGTAAGTTCTTTATTCTTTTCCTTGTAGGTTCTGGATCCCTCAGAGCAAAATTTGATCTTTCAGAGGGCCCCAGTAAACCCACAACACTTGCAGTACAATTCCTCAGTGAGGGAAGTACCCTCTCAGGAGCTGATATTGAACTTGTTGGCACTGGCTATAGGCTTTCCTTAGTAAAGAAGCGGTTTGCCACTGGTAAGTTGGGAGGTTTTGAAGTTTTTATTGTACATAGGAAACGTTTGTATTCTAACAGTTACTAAACAACTGTCCAGCAGTTCATAATCTAAAGGCATGGCAAAACATTTTTTGACTCTTGATATAAGTGCCAAATTAGAGACACTTGATAGGGAGAGTTCTGGTCATTACAGCTGAACACCTGTGATATGATTCTAATGTATTATAAACAGCAGGTGGGAACTAGGATTCTCTGTGATGGAAGTGAGAAATGTTTATTTGAAACAGTAATTACAAAGGTCTTCTTGGTGTTTTTCAGGACGATACTTGGCAGATTGTTGATCAACCTGGGAATGTGGTGGCTCAAGGGAGTAGTACAAATCTGCCATTCTGCATTACCGGTTCTTTCCAAACACTATTCTAACTTGTATGTTGTCTTTCAAAGCTTAGATATATTTGAGAACTGATATATTTGAGAACAAACATTAAATCGCACTTTTAAAGTGAGTCATTGAAAGAAATAGCACTGAAATGATTTTCACACTGCAAATGATCAAATGCAATATTCAGGAAGCACATTTCTTCATAGTTTCAATAAAAATGAAGTTTTCATAGGCTGAAATTTTAAATTATCTCAGTGTTTATATTGAAAAAAGGAGGTAATAGTGTAATATCAAGCCTAAAATTTCAGGAGAGCAAGCACAAGATTATTTAGCTTTCCATAAATTTTTAGAGTCAGAAATAGTTGTGAGATTTCATAAGTTTGATATTGAATGGATACAAACGATGTGAATTCTAAGTTTTAGATAATGTTAGCTCAGAGCACTCAATCAGATTGAGTTATGTGCCATAAGTTAGTCAGAACAGAGTCCGCGTAGTATGCAAAAAATATATAATTGGATTCTGATAAACATATTAATAAAGTGTAAATGGTGTTTTATATGGTTTTTAAAAAAAATTCTCAAGTGCAATGTGTTTTAAAATAAGCTTACAAAAAACAGCAGAGAATTTACTTCTACAGTTAATTAACTTTATAGAAGTTGTGATTGTTTTGATGAATTAATGCTGTAGATTTAATTTATTTTTATATGGATTGCATAATATGTGCCTTTTAAAACAATAACAAAAGCCAGAAATGTGCCTGTCTCATTTGTGTTCATTAATGTGCCTCACTTTTTTTCTCAGTCTGCATCTTCTATTCAGAATCTTACAGTGGTCAAAAAGTTTTTGCAGGATATTTGCAATTTTTGTGAATACCTTTGACCTGCAATTGGGAAGAGAATTGAGAATAACTAAAGGATAATTTATATTTAAGAACCAAGGCTCACTTCTTAGTGAAACACTGTAGCCACTAAAAAGAGAAATAAACCTAATGGAGTATGTTTACTGGTGAAAAAAATTACCTTCAGATATTTAACATTAACCTCATCAAAAGTAAGTGAAACAGATAAATTGTGAAAAACTGTGATGGCAAATTGGTAACTGGTATTTTAACTCTCACTTTAGCATTTCCCTTGTCTGTATTTACCATTGAAAATTTACACATTTATTTACTAATTATGTTGTGAAACATGAGTTCTGTAGTAGTTTATGAGAAATACATTTTTAAAAAGATAAATTTTGGCAATGGGGGAGAAGTACTGTTACTTGTTTCATTTTAACAGTTAGAAAAATTACCAATTTGTATGTTTTGATTACTATTCAATTCCCACATGGTAAAAATAAATTATTTAAAGTGATAGCTTGAGTTAAGCATTTCTTAAAATAGGCTGCATTTTCTAAATAGTGCAAAGCCTAACTTTGTAGCAAATTCTGATTATTCGAAAAAGTGATACATTTTAGACAAAATTTCATGATCCACAAGTGGGAATTTTTTATGATGATAAATACCAGTCTCCTTCATTTTGCATAGTTGAAGTGATAACTTGTGTTACGTAAGATAATTTATATAAACCACTAATTGTTCTGTTGAGCTTTACAGAAAATAAAACCCCTATCCTAGACATTTGTGTAACGTCTTGCTATACTAAATATAGCAGAAAATTCACTTCTTAGCAATATATAACACAGCATGTGTATTTTTATGTATTCAGTGTTAGCCCAATCTAAATTTAGATTTGACTAAAGCAGTACCTATGACAGTTTTCTAAAATGTTAGTCTTTACTGAATAGCAAAATTAGAATTTCTAACTCTTATTCTCTTTTAAATGCCAATTACAAGCTTTACTGGAATTTTAATTGTAAATCTGCTTTGCATTCACACTGCTTCTATTGTGCAGTTAATATTTTATTCTTGGAATTCAGACACTATTACACTCACCATGTTTTTTTTTTTTTAATCAAGCATTACCTAAAAATGTACAAATTAGTGAAATGGTTAAACTTCTGCACTTTGTTAATTACCAGTCTTCATACCAAGTGTTGATACATAAATTTATATTGGATACAGGTTACAATTTTGAAGCCATATGAGTTTTATTGACTTTTTTTTTCCATTTAAAAATCCACTAATGGTGTAAAAAAAGACCAGTAGATTTTCAGTGGGAAATGTATCTAGCAAGCTGGTTCTTGCTTATGTATAGTGATAAAACCTTGTAGCTTGTCTCTTTAACCAGGAATTTGTAAACACAGAACTCTTAACAAGTGTTTTTAAGGATTATTTACTACTTTGGGTTGTAATTAGAACAATGCACATCTATCTTCCAAAATTTTGTAAATATTTTTGATTTTTTCATAAAATGTAAATTTTACATAAAAATTGTACCCTAATAAACATGTAATATATAATTTATCAATTGGCTTATGTGTCTTGTATCCCTATTGATAACTGGTATATGTTGTTGACTTTAGGGCAGTGTAATTCAGGTAAGGAATGAGTATTTGGGTTTGAACTTTATACCGATAACAGATTGAACTGTTAACTTAGCTTTCATTGATCATAGAGAAAACTTCATCGGGGTATGTTTCTAAAATGCCAAAATTATTTTTTAAGGGGTTATTTTACACATATTTAAATTGATGTTAAACTTTAGCAGAGACTTTCTTGCTCAGGGATACAGTCTCACACAATTTAAAAACCATGGTGTTCTAAAGATGTAGTCAAGACCATCAAGCCTGGATCGTGCATTTAAACAGAAGCAAAAGAAAAGAAAAGCAAGAATTATTCATCCTAAATATTAAAAATGTTGTTGAATCCCTCATAAATAGGAGCAGTTATCTAGGTCAAATTGAGACTTCTCTCGAAAGGCCAGATAGTGCTCTTATTCATACCCATCATGGTTTTCTACTTTATTCTCTCTTTTCTCCTTATCCCCACTCTCACTTCTCTTAGAAGGGTGCTAGTTGCTGTAGTAGTCCTGCAGTTTTAGGAGCTGATCACAGTACTACCATTTTGCTCACATCATAATCCTAAGTATGCTGTGCTCCATAAAGTAGTGGGCCTCCCCTGTTCCCTGATTCTACAGCAGATTCTCTCCGTTTGGTCAGCAGTGGGGAAAGAGAAGCTTTTTGGGGGCCAAGCACAGATATGGGATTATCACTTACACTCACTTCCCATGAGCCAGGACTTGAACTTGTAGCTCCAAGCATCTACATGCTAAGATGGGAAGTGTTTGACTGTGTGCTCAAGAGGAAAAGAGAACAGGATTTGGATAAACTGAATAGTCTTCTGTCACATACCCTACCGTTTTGTTGCTTTCCCTGTTCCTGCCTCAAATGTGCATTTAATGGTGTCTGTAGCTTCCTGTAGGTTTTACTTTTCTACGCTCTTTTGTTACATATTGATTTTTATCCCTATTTTTAAATGTCTGATTTTTTCATAGTTCAATGCATGGTTATTTCTGAGTGATCATTGTGATAACCAGAAACCATTGTTCATCTTTGACATGGAGTTTCATCTATCAGGAATGTTTCTAACTTTAACAAAAAACAAAACTAAAAATAGCTTAAACAGACACAGTTTTTTAGTATTTTTTTTAACAGTGTAAACTTAGCAGTGAGCAGGTTGAATTAGAAAGCAAGTGTTTTGCTTTTTGATTTTTAGGATAATAAGTTGACATAACCTTTTAATGGTTTTGATTTTAAAGCCTCTCTTTTGTTTTTAAATCTATGTATCTTTTAAACTAGTAATTATTTGGGAAATTATTCTAAGAAAATAATATGACAGATAAACATGCATATAAAGATTTGATGATTGTTAAATACTATATAGCTTTATAGGGTCAGGGATGTAGCTCAGCAACGCACCACCTGCCTGGCAAGCACGAGGTCATGAGTTTGATTCCCAGCACCAAAAACCCCCCCAAAAACCAAAAACAAACAAAAAATACTATATAGCTTTTAAAATAATCTGTAGTCAGCCAGGCATGGTGGTGCAAGCCTGTAATTCCAGCACTTGGGAGGCTGAGGCAGGAGGATCATTGTGAGTTTGAGACCAGCCCAGGCTACAAACTGAGCTCAAGGCCAGCCTGAACTGCATAGCAAGACCCTGTTTCAAAAAGACAAAAAAAAAAGTATAGTCGTTGATGTTGAAATACTGCTACAGTATTGTTAAAAGGTAATACGCTATTTTTGTTTACAGACATGCACACATTGAGAGCATATATTTTTATAGAAACATTCATCAGGCTGTTGTGTCTTGGGTTAGTGGGATTTTTATTTTCTATAAATGTTTGGTGTGTCTAAATTTCATTTGCTTTTTCATGAGTACATATTATATTTACAGGAACCTTCTGTTTCAGAAGTTTTAGAAAGTGAATTGACCTGTGTTTTAGCATAAACAGTGTACAAAGATCTCTTTACATAAAGACTTTCCTTATTTTGATCATTGCCTTAGCCTTCCATTTGGTCTTTTAATATTATGTATGGCATCTTGGTGTTTCATTTTTAAGGTATGGAAGTTTTCTTGCTATTTTTTTATTCCTTCTTTTTCCTTCTCTTTTCAGTCTCAAGCCTAAGGGCCATAATTTATTTCATGTAAATAATTTATTTCATGTAAGAACATAGGACCTGTTGTTCATTCTGAGAATACATTTTGCCAGTCTGCCTCCCTGCCTTTTTTGGGAGGTGGGGGTGATATTAGGGGTTTGAACCCAAGGCATTTATACTGAGCTATATCCCCAACCGTATCTTTTTTATTTTGAGACAGTTGCCTAAGCTGGGCTTGAATTTGCAATCCTCCTGTCTCAGCCCACTGAGGCCGAGATTACAGGTGTGTACCACCACACCCAGCTCCACATTACTTTTTTTTTTTTAACATTTAACAATCTTTAATTCAAATGTAAAAGTTCAATACAAGCCGTTTATAGGGCTTGGGATTTTTGTTCTTTTAAAAACAAGAATGGGGAAATGCAACAAAATGGTCTTTCCACTGTTCAAAAACTTTCAAGGAAAGGATAGATCGTAGTGCCATAAAGGATGCATTTAACTGAACCCACTTTCTCCCGGCACCAACCTTACACCCAGTTCCACAATCTTAATACATATTCCTGAATGAAGATTTACAGTTCAGCTTTGCATACCATTTAAAAAATACTTAGCACCAGCTTGCTTCCTATAATGCCAAATGATGAACTTCTTCAACATGTATTTCTTTTTTTTAAAACAAAGGGACTCTCTTAAAAAAAAAGTATGATCCAGAGAAAGAACAGAAGATAGCCTTTAGAAAAAATTGAGTCTTTTAAAGTTCAGAACTTTAATGCTATCACCTTATTGAATTAGTGACTGATTTGCACCTTCAGAATTCCCAACAGTGACCTAAAGAATGAGCTTGCAAGCCTTGAGTGGTGTCACGTGCCTGTAATCCCAATAGTCTGGGAGGCTGAGGCAGGAGGATCACAAGTTGTAGCTTGGCCTAGGCAGTTTAATTGTGATTGAGAGACACGCTGTCTCAAAATAAAAGATTAAATAAAAGGCTTGAGTACATACTACAGTGCAAATTCCCTGGGTTCAGTCTCCAGCACTGTGCAAAAAAAAAAAGTGAGCCTAGGTTTTGTTTTGCTTCTGTTAACGAATAGTTCATTAGAAATCTTGGGTGAATTTCACAAATTTCAGAAATTATGAAAAATGTAATTTGAAATCATGTCCATGCCAATTTGAATGGCTTACTGAAGCATATTTCAGACTGACCTGATACTCAGACTGCAGCTGCTGCCTAAGTAAGGTCGTGTTTAAGCTTCTTGGTGATTGATTGTTCAGCAGAATCAGAATCCTGTCCATGCACAGTTGCAACTGCTTGCTTTAGTTGATGGGAACCCAATATTTAAAGGCCCCAGGGACAAAAAGACCCCAGCCAGTTTTCCAGTTGGAGATGAGTCAGCATTCCCACAAGGTGTCATTGCGTAAGATGTTAGTGAGCGTTTCAGAATCGACATACTTCACCTGAGCGTGTTGGTGCATGCCTGTAACCCCAGCACTCAGGAGGCTGACAAAGCATGGTCGCCACAAGTTTGAGGCCAGCCTGGACCACATAGCAAGATCCTGTCTCAACCACCATCCCCCCAAAAACTTAACACATTTCATACATCTACAAGGTAATTATGATCAATAATGATCAGCCCAGTTTCTCAGAAATAAGGAGGCTTAGAGGTCAGATATGGAACCCTTGCTTCTCTAAGGTAGCATTACTAATGATTCATCTAGGAACAGATTTTTTCATTTCTCCTAAAGGAAACATTGTGTGAAACATAAAATAGAAAATTGCTATGATTACTGAAAAATAGGAGCTTGATTGGCAGGCAAACTATGAGACAGGTAGATAATACAGCTCTCTGTGCTACCTAAAATCTTTAAGCAACAAATATGTGGGGATTTTAAAGTACAAATATTTTCAAGTTCAGTAACCAGAAGTAATATTATAGCCTAACAAACATTCCAAGGCATGCAAATTTTATATGGCTTCAATAAAGTTTCCAGATACTATCTAGTTTGCTGTAAAAGTCCTAGAAAGGTCAGCTTCTGGTTGTTTTGTCATGTGAATAACTGCAAAATCACCTAAAATTGCTTAGAGCAGTCAAGGAAAAATACCTAGATCTCATCATTCTAAAGTCAGCTTCCCGGAAAAAAACTGGAGAACAGCTGTTTTCCCTAATGAGGTGTTAATTGCCTCTCCCCTACACCCAGCCAATGAGATGGACTCCCGCAGATAAACTTCTGCTTCCTAAGCATCTAGGTAAGTGACAGGTACCAAATAGTGCCCTGTGAAATTTTATTTTGCTTTAGTGAGCGCTGAGAATCAAACCCTGAGCCACACTCTAGCCCACCGTGGAATATTTTTTTCTCGCCATGTCGTTTAGGGTGGCCTTGAACTTACTCTGTAGCCCACAGTGGCCTCAAACTCACAATGATCCCTCTGCCTCAGCCTCCTGAGTACTGAGATTACATGCATGCACCATCACACCCAGCCTTCGTGGAGATTTTTGACTGAAAATCCTACCTTCCTAGCTAGGTAAGCTTTTTATGATCCTCTGTTAATTTGTAACTTTAAACCCACCACTCATTGTTATTCCTTTCAGTTGCAAGAAATGCGACTTCCTTGTCCAAGAGTTAAGGTGACAGGAACAGTGTAATGTTTAGCTATGCCCTTGTGGTTCTCGAAATGTGACCTTGTTAGTCATCTGAAAACCAGGTCTGTCTAAGTCATGAGATTTAAGCGAAATGACTAGTTAGCAAAATAGTCATTTGAAGGAGAAACATGCTCATCCTCATGGTAGTTGTTAAGGGTTCGGGAATGGTCAGCTCTGAGGGCCTGGCCTGTTGTCCTGTGTCCGATTCGGATCCAAGAACACCTTTGCTTGCTTTCTGTATTTAGCACTAACTGTAACTTTGGGTCTGAAGTGCTGAACTGTACAGGTGCACCTTTTGTGAATCTCTGTCCTAGGAGGATGTGTGTAGAGGCCATACCAAGAAGCAGCCTTGCAGGTTAACAGGGATGATGAGCTCAGAATGACCTCTGTATCTAAAAATCACCTGATGGGGAACCCACCTCGCATGTACATGTGCTGTCTTTTAGGTGACTATATATCTAATTCATTTAGGGTTTGTGTTTTAAATGGATGCTTTTCTCTGGTATCTCTCAATTAATGGGTGTCAGGAGAGAAATCAGTCTTATTACAGTATAGAAACTGGGGTTAAATATTTCTTTTGAATGATATACAAAGATTAGATAAAAATAAAACTTGTATTACACCTCCAGTGTCTTATAATGGGAAGTCAGGTTTGCCAATGATCTGTGAAATTGTACAGTTATTTCCAAGATCCTTTTTTCCCCATTTTAAAGTCCTCCTAGTTGGCATCATAAATTGCAGTTGGCTAGGTAGAAATATCGGAAATAGGAACTGCCTTTATCTTTCTGTCTCCAGACAAGTGACAGAACAGTCTGACAGACACGTAGCCAGCCTCTCAGCAGAGTATGTTCTTAACTGAAGCATTATACTTTCTACCTGACAAGTCTCTTCACTGACCAGCAGAGGCTGAGCAGGAGCACAGGATCCCCCGGAGACACCAGGGAGCTGTGGACACAGACCCCCAGCAACTGTGGAGACCTGTATACAGAGAAGCTGATGGAGCTGACTGCCTGGGGAGCTGCAGGGGCTGAGGCTGGATTTCAGAAGACATGCAGACTGCTAATCCTCTTTCCTCCATTTGTTCTTAGGCCTCCTCAGGGAGGACGAAGACTTACAGAACACAGTGTTGGCCTTCCACAAACTCAGGACCAGGGAGTGAAGATAAGCTATTATTTGTTACTTCATTTTATACAGTCTGTTTGCATGTTGTTTTGTTTTGTGGTGGCTGGGAATTACGCCCAGGACCTTGTGCATACTAAACACATGCTGTACCACTGAGCTACACCCCTGCCCTTGATACAAGAATCACCATGGTGGGACAGAAAACTGGGACAACATGGCATCTGTTGTAGTTTGGCGTTTTGCAAGGGGAACTATAATATAGAACACATACTTTATAAGATTATAATAGTCACCCAAAGAGTCATATACAAAGAGTACAGTGAATCTGTCCACACACTAAAGACCAAAGAATCCAGCTGAGGGCCTGGATCCCACAGTAATGTCCGGCATGAGTCCAGCTGAAGACCTAGAGCCCGTAACAATGCCTCCCATGAGTCCAACTGGAGGCCCAGAGCCCATGACAATGTCTCATGCAGGCCTGTTGCACAGATCTGTGCTGTGAAGGCCCCAATGTCAGTGGTGGAAGCGAGATGAAGGATCTGTGCTAGCAGGCTGAGGGATATGAACTAGAGCCAGGAAGTAATGCTGAAAGTAAGAACCAGAGCTCCTCCAAAAAGTACCACAGCTATCCTCAGCAACAGTGAGGTCCCAAGCTCCTCTGATGAGGAGGAAAGCCAATGTAACAAGCTTCTCCAGGAGACAGCAGTGCACCATCTTCCCCTCCGGAGCCAGGAAGTGATGCTCAAAGTGAGGACCAGAGCTCCCCCAAAGTGAATTGAAGCTATTCTCAGTTACAAGATCCTGAGCTGCTGCTCCGACAAGAACAACCACTTTCATCAGGAAAACCAGCATACAAGGTCCTCCAGGAGAATAACCCAAGAGAACCAGCAGCTTCTAACAGCACCCAGTAGCGTCTAAACTTCTTCCTCTGTAGTTCTGCCTCTTATCCTGCCAGTAGCAATCCTCAGGTGGGTCTCCCACACCTAGCACCATGCTGGTTCAGTTCAACTGGGTGTTAAAAGTTGACCACCAATTGTCAGTCCACCATAGCATCTTTTTTCAGCTGACCAGTCATGTCTCATAAAACCACAAAAGCAGAATATTTGCATAAAATGGGAGATCATTGCCAACAAAAAAAACTAAATGAAACTTCTAGTTTTATTTTCTCTTACTAAACATAAAAATCATTGGTTTTGGAAGTCACATCCTGGGAAACACATGATGAGTTCCCACTGGCCTTGCTGTAGGTAACACTTCTGATATGTGGGTTATGAGAACAGTTGCCTGGGTTACTTCCCAGGGACCCAAACGCCACTTTTGCTGAAAACACTGCCCTTTCCCTGGAGCCTACCAATGTCTGATGGTGACTAAAGTGAAATGAAAGTCTTGGTGTCTCTGTCTTCAAATTGTGCCTGTACCCTTTGGTGTAGCCCTAGGATGCAATTCTTTTCAGCTCTATGTATCGACATGTTGCTTATTAAAAAAATGTTTTGTCCAAGACTATAACATAGGATTAACTTGTCCTTTTGTCAGTTGAGCTGGTATGTTTTCTTTTTCTCTCCTTCCTGTTTTCTGTTTCTACCCTTATGCTTCTTCAGATAGCCACAAGCACCTAAAATCCTTCAGCCCAGTGCCAAGGCCCAAGCCTACTCAGGTCAGGACGTTTCATGCAGGATGATGGTACCAGCTACACAGAAATTCAACAGCCCCTAGAGCAAGTCGACCACAATCATCTGGTGGTCCAAATTTTGTACAAGAACAAACACCTTCTGGAACCGTGTCACTGGCTAATGAAAATTTCTGGACTTGATCCCACCCTGGTAAATCAATAAAAATGTACCTTTGTATTTGTTCTGAAAGCAGCTTGTTTCCTGTCTTTAATGGAGTGTCCAGTTGCTGACTCCCTTTAATAGAATAGAGTCAGAGACCATTGCTGGCTTCCTTCAGTTGAAGCCCCAGTTTAGTTGAACCCTGCCCCCATAAAGCTCTGCCCATTCTGGAATATATATGCTTGCAGTATTTAGTCCAGTCCTGCCTCTGGCATCTCCAGATGGAAAGATCCAGTTGTCTACGCTCATTGTGATTGTATATATTTTGCAAAGTTTAAATATTCTCTGGATAGTGTGTGAAGAAATCAATGGAACTATGAGTGTATATGTTGTGTGAGTGCTGGATGGGTTGTGGCATTAAGGTTGGTCCCTCTCCACCTCATCTGAATGTCAGCAATATCCGCACCACTCTCTTTGCTGCCAGGTACCACCTCTTTCAATCCTACAAGCTACGGCCTTCCCAGTTCCCTGCACAAAAACTTTGGAAAACTTTGCCTGAAGAATTAAAACTTCCACAACCTGACATTGAAGGATTCCCAAAGTATCCTCGAATTTTTCCAAGTACATTTTTCATGTTTCCTCTGATATCCAATACATTAATATAAGCCAGACTGATCATTAATTCCAAAACACTCTTCAAAGCTCTAATTTTTGCCCATCATGGTCTTAACCTCTACCAGAAATGCCTGCTTCTCTTCCATCATTGACATTCAAAAGCCTACCCAAGAATACTCCTATTTTAAAATAGAATAAAAATAATGCTGCTCTTACCTTCACAATTTTCCCCAAAACAGTGGCACATGACAAAGAAACAAATGCAAATTACCTTCTTGACAAAGTTAGATGACATTTGTAACTCAAAATTACAAAACGCAGTAAAGGGTTGTTAATGTAATAATAGTCAAACAGAAGAGAATATTGCGGGAGCACACTGTAGGCTGAAGTGAGTGAAGTTAACTCCCCCAGTACTTGTCTGTCAGGTGAGAGCAAACATCTCTTGGGAAGGATGACTTGGGAGTGCATGTAGTTTCCAAACAAAATTGATAATTCATAGTCCTCCAAAACTAGGTGGCCATTCTGAAGGACAAAACTTAAAATGTTCCGTGCAAGAATTTCTCTGGACCTGATTCATCTTTAAGATGTGGAAGGAAAGAAGGCTCAAAGGTCACTTCATGCTGAAAGCGTTTGCAGGCTTGAGAAACACGGTAATCTTGCAATCTGAAAGATTTCTTCCAAGTAATACACCTGTCACAGGAGAAATTACTGCATGTTCTGGAACATGGGCCTGTCCTTTCCCTGTGGGTAACTTACAAGTATTTTGCACATGAAACACATTACCTGAAGAGAATAGTGGTTGAAAATGTCTATATAGGGGTAAAGATAGCTTAGTTGTAGAGCACTTATCTGGCACATGTGAGGTCCTGAGTTTAATCCCCAACGGGGAAGAAAAGTATACAGTAATGAAGCAGACAAAAGATTGAGAAGTATGACAAAAATGGCATATTAAGTATATTAACCAAGTTCATTTCTATCATGTAATGAAAAGTGATATCAAATATAAAATTCCCAACTGAAATTTGTGATACGGTGATAACAATTCAGACACCCTTCTGTTCTGCATGCAGATGGTGCAAGGCCACTGGGTTCAGTCCCCAGTACTGTGGAGCAGGGGGATTTGTTTCAGAAAAATCCAAGGAACAGCTCTCTTAGCTGTGGAAATTGTAAGGTCAAAAGCCTGGGAGAGGTCACAGGAATGTGGCTGTGTTGTGAAGGCCGCTCTGCCCAGCCAGAAAGCAGAGCTCCAGAGGCTGTGGGAGGAGGCTGTATGAGAATGTGCACAAAGCCCAAAGAGGCATCTTCACCTTCCAAGAGAGCCCTGCTAAGTAGGTTTCTACTTTTATAGGTGACCTCTTAAAATAATTCTTAAATTTATATATCCTTTGCTCATTTTAAAGTTGACAAGTGCCAGGCATGGTGGCACATGCCTTGTAATCCCAGCATAGCATTCAGGAGGCTGAGGCAGGTTTGCTGCAAGTTCAAGGCCAGCCTGAACTACATAGTAAGACCCTCTCTCAAAAAATATGAATAACCACAAAAAATAAATAATAAAAGTTAACAAAGTTTTCATCATAAATTCAAATAGGATTTATATTTACGACATTTTGTACATACTGACATTTTACAATAAAATGTATATCACTTGTAAAGCTCCTGGTAGGATAGACAGGGACTTAACACTTGCTGGTACATGTCCTTAATTCACTTTAAAATTCTGCAGTCTGTGATACTGTGTGTGGGCTGCTTAGGTGAAACAACCGTAAGCCAGGTCAGCTGGGACATCAGTGAGGATGCTGGCTGACACAGCCAGAGGCAGTGTCCAAGGTCACCCTGAGGCTCTGCTAATTTTATCAGTGAAAGCAACAGCCTGTTAAATGACGTGAAAAATCTTAACAATGGACTTTTGGGCTGGGTGTGGTGGTTCATGTCTGTAATCCCAACACTCAGGACGCTGAGGCAAGAGGATTGTTGCAAGTTTGAAGCCAGCCTGGGCTGCAAAGTGAGTTCGATGACAGCCTGAACTGCATAGTGAAATCTTGTGTCAAGACCAAAAAAATGGTGGGGTGGGGGGGCTTTGGGCGGGTGGTTACAGATACCAAGACCAGTAGATTGGCAAATGATCTAGAGACATCTCTTACCCAGAAGGTTTGGGTAGTTCTTTCTCTCAGGCTGTTGGTTTTAAAGATGTCTAGACTCCACGTGTGACATGTGCCTGTAGTTCAGCACACACGGGCAAAAATACACCTGAATCTACATATCTATGTAATTTTTAAATTTTCCTATAACTGTAAGGTTCTAAATATTAAAATACTTACTAGTAGTATAAATCATCACTAGCACTGATTAATCAAACATTTTAAATGTTGGTAATCACTAAATACAAAAGCAAACTTTTCTTAAAAATTTATCTGTTAGGGCTGGAGATGTAGCTTAGTGGTAGAGCACCTGCTAGCATGTGCAGTGCCCTGAGTTCAATTCCCAGCACTACAATGATTTAAAAATTTAAATAACATAGATAAAGGCTATCAGTGGGTAACTATTACTTATTACTAGAATGAACCAGTTCTATTTCTACTTTTCACATTGTGGATAGAAATAGTAAAGCTTCTTGTCCACCTAAATAAGTACATGGAAATAGAAAGACCCTCCCCTACACCCCATTCTGGGGATGGGACAGGGCCTCATGCACACTACGCAGTTGCTCTGCCACTGAGCTACACCACTAGCCCAATACAGTGAGTTTTGTTACAGGAAAATCACTTAAGTCTGAATTTTTCCAAGTTTTTTTTGCCAAAAATTGCATAATTTTTTCACTGTTATTTATAATAACCTATCAGCTGACCATGTGTTCTTCACTTCAGTGCAAACCAATAAGTGGAAACCAGTGGACTCTCAGAAGGATTGGCTGTCCTGTACTTTAATGACTGGATTCCCACACAGGATTTAGAATTGATCCTTTGTGACCCTGAAACCTTTGCTTCAGTGAAGTCGAAGCAGGCCCTTTCATGAGGAGAGGGCTTTGGGGCAGGTAGTCCTGAGGACAGATCCAGTTAAGAGAGCTCTCCAGGGACAGGAGGATAGAGAAGTCAGTTCCTTTGAAACTACCTGTGGCTGGTGCCCTTGGGAAGTCCTCCATCCCACTGTGCTCCTCAAGCCCCAGTTTGAAGACTCTGGTTTATGCCACATCTTGAATCTCAGTTTGGAGGTGGGGTCTGTGAGGCAGACTAAATTGGGGCGGGAGTAGAATTTGGACCAGAGGGAAGGCATTTGATCTATATATAAAAGGCCCTCACTGTGAGACCATGGACTGGGGAAGGTAGTAATGCTGAGTGCTTACAGTAAGATAGTCTGAGCCCAGAGCTATCCAGGGGTCTTCGTGCTTAGATCCTCCTCTGTGTCACTCGTCCAGAATAATTGGATTCATGCAGGGAGGAGGAGGTGGGGCATGTCAGCAATGCCACAGCTTTCCCTTTTCAAATTAAAAAAAAAAAAAAACTTTGTTGTGGCAAAACATAACAAAATTTATCGTAGCAAAACTATTTTGAGGTATACAGTTCATTGGCATGAAATACATTCATAATGGGCAGTGGTTACCACTATCCATCTCCATAACTTACCATTTTAAAAGAGATGAAAACTGGAACTCTATACTCATTAAACATTTAATCCCTTCTCTTCACAAACACCTGCCCCTTCCCACAAAGGGAGGGCCCTCAGGAATATGTACCATACCAAAGACTGTCAGAACTGAACTGGGGCTTCCCAGCTGAACATCTTTTCATGTGCTTATTGGCCATGTGTGCATCTTCTTCAGATAAATATCTAGTCAAATCCTTTGCCTGTTTTTTAAGAGTCAACTTTTGTTGTTGAGGTGGTTTTGTTTTGTTTTGTTTCATTTTGCAGTATTAAAACTTGAACCAAGGGGTGTTCCACCACTAAACTACATTGCCAACCTTTTTAAAAAAAATTTTTTTTAAAAATTTTAATACAGAGTTGATAAGTTGCCCAATCTGGGCTCAAATTTGCAATCCTCCTGTCTCAGCCTCCCATAGTGCTGGAATTTCAGGCTGGGATTGCACACTTGCTGTTGTTGAATTTAAGGAATTCTGTATGCATTCTGGATATTTCTCCCTTATCAGATATGTATTTGTAAATGTTTTCTCTCATGCCTTATTGTTCACCTCTTTACTCCATAGGTAGTGTCTTTTGATACATCATTTTAAATTGTTTTCATGAACTCTTCTCTATTTTGTTGTTTTGCCTTTGGTGTTGTATCCAAGGAATTATTGTGCCAAATCCCATGTCATGAACCTTTTGCTTTACGTTTTCTAGATTTTAGAGATTTTATGTCTGACATTTTAGCTGAGGTCTTTGGTCTATTTTTGGTTCATTTTTGTATATAGGGTCAGGTGAGGTCCTATTTCATACTTTTGTATGTGGATGTCCAGTATTCCTGTCACCCTTGTTGGAAAGACTGTCCTTTTCCCATTGGATGATCATGGCACTCATATCAGAAGCTCACCTAACCATGTATGTGAGGTTTATTTTTAGTCTCTGGTCCATTGGTCTATATGAGAATCTTTATGCCAGTAGCACCATACTGTTTTAATTATAGTGCCTTTGTTGTAAATTCTGAAATCAGGAAGTGTGAGTCCTTCAACTTTGGTCTTTTCAAACTTATTTTGGCTATTTGGAGTCCTGCTATTTTACAGAGTTCATATACTAGTTGTACTAATTTGTGTGTGTGTGTGTGTGTGTGTGTGTGTGTGAGATCTTTAGGATTTCTACATATGAAACTATACCATCTGCGAACAAGAGAATTTTATTTGTTCCTTCTGAATTTGGGTATCTTTTATTTCTTTTCCTTGTCCAATTGCTCTGGCTAGAACTCTAAGTCAAAACAGCGATGAAAACTGACCTTTTTGCCTTCTTCCTTACCTTAGAGGAAAAACTTTCTGTTTTTTACTATAGACTATGAGGTTTGCTGCAGGTTTTCACATATAGTTTCTGTTGTTGAGGGAGTTTCCTTCTATTCCTAGTTTCTTTAATGTTTTTATCAAGAAAAGGTCTTGAATTTTTCAAATGTTTTTTGCCTGCATCAGTTAAGATAATTGTGGTTTTTTTCCTCTTAATTCTGTAGTGCATTGTGTTGTATTGAATTTCAATGTTGAACCATTCAAAGAGCATTTTGGAAATAAATCTCACTTGATCATAGGGTATTATCTTTTTAATATGCTGCTAAATTTGGTTTGCTAGTATTTTTGCATAGATATTCATGAGGGATACTGGTAAGTAGTTTTCTTATATTTGTCTGGCTTTGATATCAGAGTAACATTGGCCCATAGAATGAGTTAAAAAATGGTCCTTCCTCTTTAATTCTTGGAGAAGTTTGAGAAGAATTGCTATTGGACTCCTTTAAATATTTGCAAGACTTCACCAGTGAGGTCATCAGGTCTAAGATTTTTCTTTTCTGGAGATTTCTGTTTACTGATCAATCCTTACTACTTATAGTCTATTCTGATTTCCGATTTCTTTGTGATTTAGTCTTGGTAGGTTTTGTGTTTCTAGAAATGTGTCCAGTATTTTTCTAGGATACTCAATTTTTGGCATACAATTGTTTATAATACTCTTCTACTCCTTGGCTATTTCTGGAGAGTAACTTTCATTGCTGGTTTTAATAATTTGAATCTTTTTTTATTTTAAGAAATAAAAGAAGGAAAACATATTAATGGACAGACATCCATTTACAAAATAGCATCAGAACAATACAAACAAAACAGAGTTACAGACAAAGTGGTAGGAAATTAACAATTCTTGTATTACTTATTGATATCTTCAAGTGGTTTCTCAAGAAAACAAAGAGACATACAAGATTGATCAAATAAGTGATCATTAACTGTTCCTTTCTGTAGAGCAATAGAAGACAGTCCTGTATATACATACTTAAGTTATTTCCCTTCTTTTCCTTCTCTTTTCCCACACCCCAGTTGCCCTTTACTTTTGAGCATTTTCCTTTCATTTCACAATATCTATCATGCCTCCTAGTTTTTATTCACTCTTTCAGGTCTTACACTACTGAGACAATACGATTCTTACACATGCAGGTATAAGTTATTTCACTTATGAGTATGGGCTCGAGTTGTGACCATTTACCTATAAAAGCCTCAAGTTTATCTTTCTTTATAGCTGAGTAATATTCCATTATATAAAAGTACCACAATTTTTTTATCCATTCCTCAGTGGATGGACACTTGGGTTGCTTCCACAGTTTATCAATTACAAATTGTGCTGCTATGAACATGGGTGCACATATATCGCTGTGATATGATGTTTTCAGATCTTCTGGGAAAATACCCAGAAGTGGAATAGCTGGGTTGAATGGGACCTCTAGACATAGTTTGCTGAGGAGTCTCCAAACTGATTTCCACAGTGGTTTCATCAGTCTGCATTCCTACCAGCAGTGGAGAAGAGTTCCTATTTCTCCACAGCCTCGCCAGCGTTTGTTATTGGTTGATTTCTTCATGCTGGCCATTATTACTGGGGTGAGATGAAATCTCAGTGTTTTAATTTGCATTCCTCAAATGACTAATGATGTTGAACACTTTCTCATGTATTTATTTGCCATTTGTATTTCTTTATCTGAGAAGTGTGTATTCATCTCAGATGCCCATTGTTGGATTGGGTCTTTGAATTTGAGGGGGCTGATGTTTTTTAATTCTTTATATGTTCTAGATAGAAGACCTTTGTCCAAGGGACAGTCAGCTAAAATTTTTCCCAATTTGTGGGTTTTCTTTTTACTATGCCGGTGATTTCTTTAGATGTGCAGAAATTTCAGTAGGGTAAGATCCCAGTTGTTGATTCTTTGAAGTGTTTCACAGGCAGTTTGGTTTTTGTTCATGAACTCTCTGCCTACCCCTATGTCTTCAAGGTTTTTACCTACTTTGTCTTCCAATACATTTACTATTTCTGCTTTAATATTGAGATCTGTGATGCATTTTTACTTGAGTTTGGTGCAGGGTGACAGACTTGCGTCTATTTTCAGTCTCTGGCAGGTGGCAAGCCAATTTTTCCAGCACCATTTATTAAAGAGGCTATCATTCTTCCAGTGAGTTTGTCTGGCCCCATTATCAAAGATGAGGTGGCTGAGTGTGTTTGTGGTTGTGGCTGTGTCCTCCAGTCTGTTCCATTGATCTTCCGGTCTGTTTTTTAGCCAGTACCATGTTGATTTTATTACAGTGGCTTTATAGTATAATTTCAGGTCAGGGATTGTAATTCCACCTGACTTGTCCTTGTTGCCCAGGATTGCTT
>NW_004955425.1:27466038-27487808 GCF_000276665.1 Chinchilla lanigera | reverse complement strand
ATTTGTCTGTAGGTATTTTTAAATTTCTTCTTTAATTTCTTCTGTGACCCATTGGATGTTCAGGAGGTTGTTGATTAATTTCCAAGTGTGTTTATTGAGTTTTTGGAGTTCCTTTTGTCATTAACTTCCAATTTCATTGCACTGTGGTCAGATAATATGCATGGGATATTTTCAGTTCTGTTGCATTTAGGTAGATATGTTCTATGGTCTATAATGTGGTCTATTTTAGAGAAACTCCCATGTGCAGCTGAAAAATGTGTATTCTGATGTTGTGCGGTAGAACACTGTATACATCTAGTAAGTCCATTTGTTTGCAGATTTGGTTCAGATCTGTTATTTCTTTGCTGAGTTTTTGTCCAGTTGACCTATCTCTTTTTGTCAAAGGGGTGTTGAGGTCCCCTATTATAATAGTGTTATTAATTATATGGGTTTTCCTGTCTGTTAAGATTTGTCTTATATAGTTTGGTGCTCCAATATTTGGTGCATCCATGTTTATGATTGTTATCTCATCCTCTTGCAGTTTTCCCCTGACAAGTTTGTAGTGACCTTCTTTATCTCTTTTGATTGTTCTCATCTTGAAGTTTACATTGTCTGCAGACATAATAGCTATACCTGCTTTTTTTCTGGGTTCCTGTTGCATGGAGGATTGCGTTCTATCCTTTGACTTTCAGTCTATGGATTTCCTTTTGAGTAAAATGCGTTTCCTGTATACAGCATATCATTGGATTTTGTTTCTTAATCTACTGTGCCAGTGTGTTTCTTTTGACTGGTGAATTGAGGCCATTTACATTTATTGTTATAACCGATATGTGTTGACATCACTGTCATGTTATTTACTTGCTGTGGGTTTCCTACTTTTCCTACCTGTTAATTGCTTGTTCTTCTGCTGATTCCTTTCTATTATTGTTCTTGAAATTGTGGTCATGTTTTTCTCTGTCTAGAATGTTCTTTTTGTAATGATGGTTTGGCACTCATGAAGTTGTTTAGTTGTTCTTTGTCATGGAAATATTTTATTTCTCCACTGAATTTTAAGGATAGTTTGGCAGGGTACATCAGTCTTGGTTGGAAGCTGTTTTGTCTCAGGACCTGTAATACTTCACTCCAAGCTCTTCTCAGTCAGATGGTTTGTGTTGAGAAGTCTGCCGTGATTCTGATGGGCTTTCCTTTATAGGTAATCTGTTTCTTTTCTCTAGCAGCTTTTAATATTCCGTTGTTTTGCTGGATATCTCAAATCTTAATTATTGTATTTTCATCTGTTGTTTTATTTTGGTTGTGGCTAGTTGGGGTTCTATATTCCTCATTTACCTGTACTTCAGAATCTTTTTCCATGCTTTGGAAGTTTTCTGCTATTATTTCTGCAAATGTTCTTTTTATGTCATTTGTGTTGTGTTCTGCTGTTTCCTTGAGTCCTATTAGTCTTACATTATTTCTCTTTGCCTCATGTTGCAGCTGTTGGATTGATTTTTCCTGGGTCCTTGTTGATTTGAAGAGATCCTTCTTTTCACGGTCATTAGCTGCCATACTGTCTTCAGTATCTAAGATTCTATCTTCAGCCTCACTCAAGCAGTTTTGCTAACTTTCAGTGGAAGTTTTGATTTCCTGGATATCTCTTTGAATCTGTTTCATGCATTCTAGTTCTGACCTGTATTGTTCATTTAGTGTTTCCATCGTATTCCTATGCTCATCTACTTTTTTGTATGTCTTCTTTAGATGTGCTGAGCAGTTCTTTCATTTTTGATGTCATTTCTTTTTTTACCTGGGCAATTATTTCTGATCTGATTTCTTCAATGGCCTGTTGGAGTTGTTCCTTTACTTCAGTTGTGATCATTTCAGAGATTGTAGGTATGTGACTTCCAAGTTCTCATATGTCAGTGTCTCCTGGACTTGTTCTAGTCGGAGCTGAGTTCTGAGATTGCATTTTGTTCCTATGTCTTATCCTTTTGGATGTCATATGGAAAGTGCTGAGCCAAACACTAGCTAGGCAGCTTGCTAAAGGTCTCTAGGGACCTTAGTTTACCTGGATATCAGACTTATCTCAAGGTGGTAGAGGGCAGTGGACCACTGGGGCTGGGAACCCCAAGCAGTTGGTGATGTGCATGACTCAGACCACAACTGCGATGGTGGGGAAATGCTGGCCTTCAGTACCAGGGTCTCCAGACCATCAGTGGAAAACATGTGGGCCTCAGCTGTGAACCCAATGGTGGCCAGCAGGGGTCACTGCTCTGGGTTCCTCAGGTGGCTGGTTGAGGGAGGGCAGGCCTCACCTCCCAACTAAGAGGTCCACAGAGACAGGGCTGCTCCTGCGTTGCTTCCCCATCCCAAAGGAGCAGGGCTGGGTGTCTGTGCAGGCCTCACCCACCAATGGAGAGGTCTACAGCAATGGAGAACTTCCCTGTTGCTTCCCCATCCCAAACGAGCAGGGTAGGGTGTTTGCACAGGCCTCACCCACCAGCGGAGAGTTCTACGGCAACAGGGCAACTCCTGCATTGCTTCCCTGTCCCAAGGGAGCAGGGCTGGGTGTCCATGCAGACCTCACCCACCAACGGAGAGTTCTGCAGCAATGGGGCAGCTCCTGTATTGCTTCCAAAGGAGCAGGACAGGGCATCCAGTAATTTGAATCTTGTCTCCTTTTTTCATAGTCAGTCTAGCTGAAGGCTCACAATTTTGTTAATCTTTTCAAGTAACCAATTTATGGTCTTAATTATTTTCTCTATTTTATACTATTCTGTATTTTATTTATTTCCATTTTATATTATTTCCTTCCATCTGCTAGCTTTGATTTAGCTTGTTCTTTCTTTTGTAATTTCTTTCTTTTTATTTCAAAGAGAGAAAAACCCCAGAATTTCAAAACAAGATAATAGGAGGGTAACAATGGCTAATACATTGTGTGTTGTTATATTTAAATTAGTTACTCAGAGTACAAGATTTTGGCATTTAATTGTCCAAACAATATTAGCACAAACCTTTCTTTTCAATGAACTAAGAAAAATTAGTAGTTTAACTATCTCTAATAATATATATATATAATATTTTTTATTTTTGTTTTTCCCTTCTTTTCTCTTTTCCCCCATCCTAGTTTCTCCTGCCTTTTGAAGTTTCTTCCTATTTTACAATATCTGTTGTACATTTTGGATCTTATTTACTCTTTCATCTTCTCACACTATGAGTACAATTTTGAGTTGCATCCATTTACCTATAAAAGTCTCCAGTTTATCCTTCTTTATACCTGGGTAGTATTCCATTGTATAAAAAGACCACATCTTTTATCAGTTCCTTGGTTAGTGGACATTTGGATTGTTTCCAACATTTGTCTGTTACAAATTGTGCTGCTATAAACATGGGTGCACATATATCACTGTGGTATGATGTTTTTAATTCTTCTGGAAAAAATATCCAGAAGGGGAATAGCTGGGTTGTATGGGACTTCCAATCCTAGTTTTTTGAGAAATCACAACACTGATTTCCACAGTGGTTGTACCAGTCTACACTCCCACCAACAGTGGAGAAGGGTTCCTTTTTCTCCTCTAGCATTTGTTTTGGTTGATTTCTTGATGATAGCCATCTTTTCAGGGTGGGATGGAATCTCAGTGTTGTTTTAATTTGTGTCAAATGACCAATGATGTTGAACATTTTTTCATATATTTATTTGCTGTTTGTATTGCTTTATCTGAGAGGTGTGTATTCATCTCAAATGCACAGTTTTGGACTGGGTTTTTAAATTTGGGAAGTTGGGTATTTTCAGTTCTTTATGTTTTCAATAGTAATTCTTTGCCTGAGAAACAGCTGGTAGACATTTTTTCACACATTGTGGGTTGTCTCTTCATTCTGTTGGTGGTTTCTCTTGCTGTGCAAAAAGCTTTTTAATGAGAGGAGATCCTAGTTGTTGATTCTTTGTCATAGTTCCTGTGTTTTCAGGGTTTTATTCATAAAGTCTTTGCCTACATCAATGTTTTCAAGAGTTTTACCTATTCTATCTTCCAGTAGAATTAATGTTTCTGTTTTAATATTTAGATCTTTGATACATTTTTTATTTAGTTTAGTGTATGGTGAAAGATATGGGTCCAATTTTAATCTTTGGTATGTGCAGAGTCAGTTTTTCCAGCACCATTTATTAAAGAGTCTGTCTTTCTTCCAGTGAATGCATTTGGCACCTTTTTCAAAGATAAGGTGGCTGAGTATGTCTGGAGTTGTTTCTACATCTTCTACTCTGTTCCATTGATCTTTGGGTCTTTTTTTGCCAGTACCACACTGTTTTTATCACAGTGGCATTATAGTATAATTTGAAGTCAAGGAATGTGATGCCCCCTGCCTTGCCTTTGTTGCCCAGAATTGCCTTTGGTATTGTAGGTCTCTTCTAGTTCCAAATGAATTTTAGGATTGTTTTCTCCAATTCTGTGAGATATGCTATTGGAATTTTGATCAGAATTGCATTAAATCTGTATAACAATTTTGGAAGTATGGCCATTTTCACTATATTGGGTCTTCCTACCTAAGAGCAAGGATATCTTTCCATTTTCTGATAGCTTTCCATTTTCTGATATCTTTCCATTTTCTGATATCTTTCCACTTCAATCTCCTTTTTTAGAGTACTGTAGTTTTCAATGTAGAGATCTTTTACAACCTAGGTATTTCATTTTTTTAGATGCGGTTGTGAAAAGTGTTATTTCTCTAATTTCTCTCTCAGTGTTGGTTAGTTATGCACAGGAAGACTATTTATTTATTTATTTATTTATTGGTTTTTCTCCGGTACCGGGAACCGAACTCACAACCTTGCGCTTGCCAGGCAGGCACTTTTGCCGCTGAGCTAAATCCCCAGCCCCCAAGACTATTTATTTTTGAGTGTTGATTTTGTATCCAGCTATGCTACTGAATATGCTTATTAAATCTAGCATTCTTTTAGTGGAGTTTTTGGGATCTTCTATGTAGAGTATCATGTCATCCACAAATAGCGAAAATTTAACTTCTTCCTTTGCTATAGTTATTCCTTTTATTTCTTTCTCTTGTCTAAGTGCTCTGGCTAAAGTTTCTAGGACTGTGTGGAATAAGAGTGGAGACAGTGGACATCCTTGTCTTGTTTCTGATTTTAGAGAGGAAGCTTTCAGTTTGTGTCCATTTAGTATGATGTTGGCTGTTGGTTTGTCTTAGGCGGCTTTTATCAGATTGAGATAAAGACCATCTATTCCAAATTTCTGCAGGGCTTTTATCATGAATGAATCCTTGACTTTGTCAAAAGCTTTTTCTGCATCTATTGAGATGATCATATGATTTTTGTCCTTGGCTCTGTTAATATACAGTGTATTACATTTATTGATTTGCATATGTTGAACCATCCCTGCATCCCTGGGGTGAATCCCACTTGGTCATGTTGTATAATCTTCTTGATGATTTGCTACATTCTGTTTGCCAGTATCTTGTTGAGGATTTTTACATCTATTTTCATTAGGGAGTTTGGCCTGTAATTCTTTTTCTTAGTTGAGTCCCTCACAAGTTTTGGTATTAGGGTAATGCTTGCTTCCAGGAATGGGAATTTGGGAGTATTGCTTCCCCTCCAATTTCATTAAAAAGTTTGAGAAGTAGTGGTGTTAGGTCTTCTCTAGATTTCTTGTAGAATTCAGCAGTAAATCCATCAGGACCTAGGCTTTTCTTTGTTGGCAGGTTTTTAATTACATCTTTGACTTCATTGCTTGATACTGGTTTATTTAGGATTTTTATATCATCTTGATTCAGCTTTGGTAATTCATATGTATCTAGGAGTCCATTTCTTTTGCAATTTTCATCTTATTAGAATACAAGTTTTCAAAGTAGGTATAGATGATCTGGATTTCTGCAAGGTGCATTGTGATTTCACCCTTTTCATTCCTAATTGCATGGATTTGAGTCTTGTCTTTTTTTGGATAAGGTTGGATAAGGGTTTGTTGATTTTATTTAATCTTTCAAAGAACCAACTCTTCGATTCACTGATTCTTTGTATTTTTTTTTTTTTTTTTTTTAGTCTCAAGTGCTTTAATTTCTGCTCTGCTGTTTATAATTTTCTCCCTACTACAAGATTTTGGCTTAGCTGGCTCTTCTTTTTCTAGGAGTTTGTGGTTCACAATTAAGTTGTTTATTTGTGCTTGCTCTGTTTTCCTGATATGGGTATTCACTGGTATGAACTTCCCTCATAGGACTGCTTTCATTGTGTCTCATAATTTCTGGTATTTTGCACTGTCATTATCATTTAGTTCTAGAAACTGTCTAATTTCTTTTTTAATTTCATCTGTGACCCATTGGTTGCTCAGGAGGATGCTATTCAATTTCCATGTGTTTATGAAGTTCTTGTGGTTTCTTTTGCCATTGATTTCCAATTTCATTGAACTATGATCTGATAATATGCAAGGGATAATTTCATTTCCTTTGCATTCACTTACACATGTTCTGTGAGCTAGTATGTGGTCTGTTTTGGAGAACATCCCATGTGCAGCTGAGAAGAATGTGTACTCTGATGTTGTGGGGTGGAATACTCTGTAGACATCTACTAAGTCTGTTTGCTCAAAAATTTGGCTCAATTCTAATGTTTCATTGCTTAATTTTTGCTAGTTGATCTGTCTGTTTGTGACAGTAGGGTGTTGAAATCCTACCAATACAACTGTATTAGTGCTTATTTGATTTTTCATGCTCGTTACTTTTTTTTTTTAGTTGGGTGCACTGGTATTTGTTGCATATATATTATGATTGTTTTCTCTTCCTCTTGGATTGTTCCCTTTTCAAGGATGTAGTGACCTTCATTGTTCCTCTTAATCAGCCTTAGCCTGAAATTCATTTTGTCTGCAAATAGCATAGCTACCCCTGCTTTTTTCTGGATTCCTACCTCATGGAGTGTTGTTTTCCATCCTTTGACTTTCAATCTATGAATTTCTTTTTTAATTAAATACATTTTGTGTGTGCAGCATATTGTTGGATCTTGCTTCTTGATCCATTCTGCCAGTCTATGTCCTTTGATTGGTGAATTGAGACCATTCATATGGATGGTTATAACTGAAATATATATTTACTTACCTTGTCATGTTATTTTCCTATTTTTGGCTCCTCCTCTTTTTCTCTTTCCCTCTGCTTTATTGTTTGCCTGGCTTGGTGGATTCCTTCTGTTGGGGTTCATGGAGTTGCATCATTATTATCTATTTCTAGAATGTCCTTCAAAATATTTTGGAGTGCTGGCTTGGTGGTCATAAATTTCCTCAGATGTTCTCTGTCATGGAAGTGTCTTATTTCTCCATCAGTTTTGAAGTATAGTTTTTCAGGGTAGATCAATCTGAACTGAAGGCTGTTTTCCTTTATAACTTGAAATACTTCACTCCAAGCTCTCCTTGACTTGTGGGTTTGTGCTGAGAAGTCAGTCTAATGGGCTTTCCTTTATAGGTGATTTGTTTCTTTTCCCTAACAGCTTTTAATATTCTATTCTTGTGTTAAACTTCTGAAATCTTCATTATGATATTCCTGGCTGTAGACTTTTTTATCATGGCTAATTGGAGTTTTATATGCCTTATTTTTCTGTATGTCAAATTCTTTTTACCCCAGAAGTTTTCTGCTGTGACATCTGTGAATACTTTTTTTTTAATATCATTTGTGCTATCTCCTGCTTTTTCACTGAGTCCAATCAGTGTTAAGTTATTCTTTGCCTCATCTAGCAGCTGCTATATTGATTTCTCCTGGTCCCTTACTATTTTTATTAAATCTCATGATTTCTAATTGCTAGCTTGTCTTCTATATCTAAGATCCTGTCCTCACCTTGGCTTAATTTGCTGTGAATACTTTCAATGGAATTTTTATTCTCCTAGATACCTGCTTGAATCTGCTTTATGGGTTCCATTTTTTTCCTATGCTGAGCATTCATGACTTCCACAATTTTCGTAAATTTTTTTTGTCTGTATCTGCTCTAGAGTCACTAAGCATGGCTTTCATTGTGGATATTATCTTTGCAGTTATCTGAGAAATTATTTGTGATTTGATTTTTTTCTAGAGCTTCATTCAATTGCTTTGTTGTTACCACTTCAGAGAGGCCACTTGGGGTAGCTTTCAAATTGTATCACCTCAATGCCCCCTGGGTTTGCCTTTGGTGAACTGGATGTCTGGGCTTGCATCTTGTTTAAGTATCTTATTTTCTTTTTTTTTTTTAGTTTAATTCCTGGAGTGATGCTTATAAATTGTCTATGGTGGGTTGCTTTATTGCTAGTATTTAGAACCCTTAGGAAATGACTACTTCTATGAGGTATCTTCCAGGTATAGCTGGTTTTTGGGTTTTGAATCTGTTGCAAGATCCTGTCTCTCCAATTTGCTGGGGATGAGAAGTTGCTATATGTTTGGCCCAGCCTGTGGTTATCTGGTACTGTGCTACAGTATTTTCTGTGACCCTTAGTCAAACTCAGTCTTGGAATACCCAGAATAACAGATGTTGAGAACAATTATGTCACTTTTGGTTATAGTGGTACCATCAGCAATGTCAATAGCATTAAGCACAGCCTAGAAAATAGCAAACTGAGCTAACCATTAATTTGCCACCTTTAACCATATGAACTAGATTTGTGGATATATAACAAAATCTAAAATAAACCAGAAAATTATATGCAGTGTAGAAGTCCTTAATATATCAATTTTTTCCTTCAAGGGTTAAAATTTAAAGTGGTTCAGGGAGAAAAGAGTTAAGTAGAAGAAGAGGAATAGTTTAGAAGTAATGCTGGAGGACAAGGGACCTCATCCTAACTTTGTGTAACTGGTGCAGAAGACTGGAGGGAAAGAGAAAAAGAAGAGATAAAAAGAACAGAACTGCTGGGCATGGTGGCACATGCCTGTAATCCCAGCACTTGGGAGGCTGAAGCAGGAGGATTGTTGCAAGTTCAAGACCAGTCTGGGCTACAAAGTAAGCTCAAGGACAGCCTGAACTGCATAGTGAGACCCTGTCTCAAAAAAAAAAAAAAAAAAAAAAAAAAAAAAAAGAACAGAACAGAACCACAACCACAAAGAGAGTAGAAACCACATTCATAGTCATATAAAAACATAAACAATGAAGGACAAAAAAACAAAACCATCACAACAAAAAATAAAAACAAAGGAGAGAGAAAGAAAAGTCCTTTTCCAGGTATGTCTCTGCTGTCACTGGTAGACAACATATGGAGGCAGAGTCCCAATCTGTGTTGATTTATCCCAGCAAGCCAGCAGTAGCCTTTTGGTGGGGTAATGGATAATCTCAGCAAGCCTATGCCTTCTGGCTGAGACCAGACTCATTTGGCCTGCAACCATGAGCATACCTTCCACAGGCCTGAGCCCAGCTTGGAGCCACTAGATGGAGCCAGCAGCCACACTGACTTCTGAGCTCAGCCAGCTCCTCTCCAAGATGGCTACCTGCCAATTGCTCTCTGGCGAGGAGACTGTGTTACCAGCTAGTGCAGTCTTTCATGTCCACTGCTCCTCCCGACTGCTGTGTGTCTCTGTGGAGGCCTTGGGTTGCCAGCAATCACTGTGTATCCACAGGTTTGAATCACTCCTCTTGCACAGTGAGTCTGGTCTCAGAGTGAAGGTGCTGCTTGCTACCTCCTACTTCTTTCATTGAAGTTTCTCTCTTCACTCTCTCTGTGGGCTTCCGTTCACACTTCAGATCCTTCCTGGGTCCAGGGCACCCACTTCCCTCCCTGTCCTCCCCATGTTGCTGTATTCTGGTGTCTGGAAAGCAACTCTCAGGGAGACTATTTCTCTGCTGCTTACCACTATGCCTTCTTGGTGCTCCCTCTCTCTAATTTCTTAATTAGTAAAATTAGGTTGTTGACTTGATATCTTTCTTCTTTCTAAGTATAAATATTTATGGAGCTATAAATTTCCCCTCAGCACTTGTTACCTTCCATAAGTTTTAGTGTATTGTGCTTTTTTCATTTATATTTTAATAATTTCTAATTTGCTTTATAATTTTTGATTTCTTCATCCCATAGTGACTGGAAGCTATACTTTCTTTGATGTGTATCTTTTTAAATCCATTGATGATATCTGTGGTTTTTTGAAAGAAATAGTCAATGCTTAAAATTTTCTTTTTTCTTGACCAATTTTGCACGCTTGAATCTGGTAATCAGAACAACTGATCTGAAAACAACAATATGCAGTATAAGAACCATTGTTGAACTCCTACCATCTTGTATGATGAAGCTCTGCATCATTTCCAAGGTTTTCTTTATTACTTGTTACTGTCTTTGATTGTTTGATCAATCTTACATTCTTATGTCTGGTGGACTGAGCAACTTGTTTGAAGATAACAGTGTGTAATGTAGCAACCACTGTTAATTCCTATCATTTTGTTTTGAGGTTGGGTATCATTTTTGTTATTTTTGTGTTGTTTTGATTTTGTCTTCATTGTTGTTTTGTTAGTTTTTTTAATCTTTAAAATAAAAAATAAATCTTCAAGTACTAAAAAAAATAAATCCATTGAGATGTCATTTGTGGTGCAACATATGTTCTATGTGGGACAAACCTCACAAGCACTTGGGAAGAATGTGTATGCTGCTGTTGCTGGTAAGTGTTCTATACATGTCTGACAGATCTAGTAGGTTTATTATATTATTTAAGTTCTCCATTTCCTTAATTGTCTTGTGTTGTAGTTCTCTCTATTACTGAGAGATGCTGATGTTTCTGATTACTCATATAGAACTATTTCTGCCTTCAATTCTATCAGTTTTTGCTGCATATATTTTGATGGCTTATCATTAGGATAGAAACATTTTTCACTGTTATATCTTCTTTCTGCATTGAACTTTTATAATATATAAAGTCTTTCTTTTTCTCATAACTATTTCTGATTTAAAATATCAGCTGAATGCGGTGGCTCAGGCCTGTAATCCTAGCACTCAGGGAGGCTGAGGCAAGAAGATTATAAGTTCAAGCCCAGCTTGGGCAACTTAGCAACTTAGTCCTTTTTTAAAATAAAAAAGGCCCTTGGGAAGTGGTTCGATGCGGAGGCTTCTTATATAATCTCCAGCATTGCAAACAAAAAACATACATTTTAATGTAATATCAGTATAGCCATCCCTGCTCTCTTTCAGTTCCTGTTTTAATGGAATGTCTTTTCTATCCTTTCATTACAATTTACTTGCACCTTTGGCTCTGAAGTGAGTTTCATGATCCAACATATAGTTGTATTTTGGATTTGCTTTTTAAAATCTGCTGATCTCTGTCTTTAGGTGCTTAATCTTACATTTAAAGTAATTACTGATAAGGAGGGACTTATTCTGTCATTTTGGTATTTGTTTTCTATATGCATCATAGTAGTTTGTCCCTCATTTCCTATATTACTATCTTTTTTGATAGCAAAATGCTTAAATTTCATTCTCATTTCCTTTTGTGTATATGCTGTTGCTATGTTTTTGTGGTTACCATAGGGATTACATTTAACATCCTACAGTTATAACACCTTAATTTGAATTTATATGAACTGAATTTCAATAGCATACAAAACCTTGCTTTTTTACAATTCCAGTTGTTGCTGTCATAAATTACACCTTTACTGTGTATGCGCCCAAAACATGAACTATTACTTTTTTTAAATTCATTATTCTCTTAAATTGTATAGAAAGCAAAATGTGGATCTACAAACCAAACAATACTGGATTTTAAATTAATAATTGTTTCTTTAAGTGTTAGTCTTTCAAAGAATGTAGAGTACAAAAAGTAAAGGTACAGTCAGGCATGGTGGCATGTGCTCATGATCCCAGAATTTTGGAGGCTTAAGCAGGATGATTGCCACAGGTTTGAGGCCAGTCTGGGCTACAAAGCAAGACCTGTCTCAAAAAAAATTCTTTTCTTATACCTTTAGGTACAAGTTGTTATGTTAAATCCTATAATTGCGGGCTGAGGATTTAGCTCAGCAGCACATTGCCTGCCTGGCAAGTGCAAAGTCGTGAGTTTGATTCCCGCTACTGGAAAAAAACCAAAAAAAAAAAAAAAAAAAAAAAAAAAGGTCATTCAAATCCTATAATTGCACATGTATTTGCTTTTATTGAGATCTCTATGTCTTCATACGACTTGGAAATATTATCTAGAATCCTTTTATTGTAGAGTTCTTTTCATTTTTTATCAGTGTATGTGGCAATATGTAATGGTTACATTCATTTTGGGGAATTGCTACATACACATATCACAGTACTCCTTTTTACTCCCCCTTTTCCTTTCCTCCAGCATTCTTTTAAATTTTTCCTATTGAGTAAATCAAATGGTGATCAACTCCTTCAGCTTCTATCTGGGAATTTTAAAATTTGTCCCCCATTCTGAGGTATGGTTTTTCTAGACATAGGGTTCTTGGTTAACAGTTTTTTTTTTTTCTTTTAATACTTTGAATATGTTGTTGATGCTACGCCTCTTCCCTTCAGGCTCTGATGAGAAATCTGCTGACAGTCTTATTAAGGATCTCTTGTGTATGGTGAGGTGTGTACCTTCCTGCTGTCAAAAGTTTAATTATGTTGTGTCCTAGTGTAGGTCTCTGAATTCATCTGACTTGTGGTTTGCTGAAATTACTGGGTGGTTTACTCATATCTTTCATCAAATTTGGGGGGAATTTTAGCCATTATTCCCTCAAGTATTGCTGCCTCCCACAAAGTGTATGTTGGTCTGCTTGATGACATCCTGCAACCCTTAAGTTTGCTCACTTTTCTTTAATCTTTTTCCTTTTTGTTACCCAGGATAATGCCCACTGTTGTATCTTCAAAGTCACTCATTCATTCTTGTGGGTTTTTTTTTTTTTTTTGGTACCAGAAATCGAACTCAGGACCTTGTGCTTGCCAGGCAGATGCTTACTCATTCTTTTCCCTGCTCCAATCTGACTTTGATTCCCTCCAGTGAAATTTTCATTTTAGTTATTCTATTTTTAGCTCCAGAATTTCTTCCTGGTTTCCTTTTAGGTGTTCTACCCCTTTGTGGATATTTCTATTTTGTTCATGCATTGTTTTTTACATCTTTTTTACACATCTTCCTTTAACCTTGAAGGATCTTTATCTAATATATCTGCCATTGGGTCTCTTTTAGGAATGGTTTCTGTTAATTTTTTCTTTTTTTGAATGGCCCATACTTTCTTCTTTCTTTGTATGCCTTATGGTTGTTGTTGAAAACTGGTCATTTAAACAGATTGTCTTCTTTCTCTGGGATTTGTTTTTTATTGTAAGCTGTATCTGTCCTGAGGATCAGACTGAGATGCAGACTTATGAATTTCTAATCTTTTACCTGTGGATACACCATCACTTTCTAATTGTCCCTATATATGTTGTTGTTTTTGAATGTCTCAGTCCTTAATGTCTAGCTCCCAAGAGGGGAAAAAGAAAAAAAACAAAGAAGTGGAAAACAGCACCAGCCCTTAAATTGGAGAAAGTGAAACAGTGGACACTTTGTACCTCTGATCAGAAGCAGCAGTTAGGACACCCATCCTTGGTATTTGGAGGACAGGGCCCTTTTGCCCACCCTGGTTCCCCACAAGCTGCATGTGGATTGCTCCAAGAATTCTACATAGCTACCATCTGCCTGAGTAGAGGGGGCCTTATTAGCTATTCCTGTGCTCAGAACCGAAACTGATCAAGAGTAACTGCAGGAACTTCCAAGCCTGGAAGGTGGAAGCCTTCATTAGACTGGAATTCCAAACAGCTACTTCCAACAGATTCTGCTGGCGCAACTGCTATCTAGGTAGAAGACAGACTCCTGATACTTCCTACTCTGCCATCTTCCTACACTTACCCTTTTCCTACTAAAGTTCAACGGACTAGACCCCACTATGCCAGAAGGCAAAACCTGGCTGCTTCCTGTTTTTGTATGGCCAGGGAACTAAGAACAACTTGACACTTCAAGTGGTTAATGTGAAAATTATGTGAAATTCAAATATCAATGTAGAATTTTATGGGACCATCGGCATGCTTATTTGCTAATACATGTTCTATGCCCAAGGCCACTCTCTAGCTATGACAACAGAGTTGAAAAGCCATGATAGAGATCAAATGGTCTACAGAACCTAAAATATTTTCTATTTGACCCATTACAAAAAACTTTACCAACTTGTTTAAGCCTTACTCATTGGATGGATGAGACAAGAACTATTTAGGGTTTTCCAGGAAGAGCTCATCAGAGAGGAGGGAAGCCTGGAATGTTGACCTGGGTCCAGTGCCACAGCAAAGTCACCATGAAGGGAGAACCAGTGTTGGCACAGAAGAAAACTAAGACCTAAAGCTTGTGACCCAGACTAGAAGCCATACTTGTTAGGATCCAAGCATGTGGGAGCAAACTGAAGAGCAACCTGATGCCCTAAGCCAGGAGCATTATAGGTAGAGTGTATATGGCCAAGGGTTTATTTACCCTGTTTTTTATATTCCCTGAAGAAACCTGTTGCCTAAGAAAGGATCTGAATTATTGGAGGTGTCACCTAAGCAGGAGAAAGGGCTCAGCGGACTTTGTGACCATGTGCTTTGAAATAATCAAGTGGAAAGGAAATCTTGGAGCAAAATAGGGCTGCATTTCTTGGTACTGTTGAGAGCCTCAGGTACAGGCTCAGAAAAGTGGGTGGTAGAGGTGCTCCAAAGGCCTTATGCTAAAAGTTTGGTTTCTAGCTTGTAGTGCTCTTGGAGGTGGTAGAGCCTTTGGTGGGTAGAGCCTTTTGGAAGGAAGAGAGGTCCCTGGGGGAGTGTTCTTGAAGGGGATATTGGAACCTTAGACCCTTCTCCCGTTCCTTCTGACCCGCTATGATGTGAACACACTGGTTGCTCACATGTTCTTTGCCATCATGTTCTGCTTGCCACGTGCCCCAAACCATGGGGCCAAGCAACCATGGACTGAAGCCTCTGAAACCATGAGCCAGATACAAGTCATTCCTCTGTGTAAGTTCATCCTGGGCTGGGAGTAGAAGTTTACAGCTGTAATCTTAGCACTCTGGGAGGCAGAAACAGGCAGATCAGTCTGAGCTAGCAGGGGCCACTTAGTAACTCAGTGAGAACCCATCTCAAAAAGGGAAAAAAAAAACCCCAAAAAAACAGGGTTAGGGATGTAGCTCAGTGAGAAGGCCCTTGGGTTAATCCTTGGTCCCATCACTACCACCACAGAGAAAAAAAAAAAAGTTGTTTATCTCAAGTATTTTGTGATAGGGACAGAAAGGTGAATAGGATAGTGGGTAATGGCTGTGTTACCAGATGGATGTGAGAAGACATGGGGGTGGCCCTGGGACTCTAAGGTATCAGAGTCCTGCTGAATTTATAGGCCATAGAATCTGTACTACACAAGGAATAAACAAAGAAAGGGGGAGAAAGCCAACTGGCACCAGGTATGGGGTGGGAATGATTGTGGCAGGAGGGGTTGGATGGCAGGGTGGAAGGAGGCACTGGCTCCTGGTTTTATAGGAGGAGCTATTTCACAGTCGCTGGTGCCGGCTGGATGCCAGGGTGGCAGGGGAGGTGCACGGGCAAGTGTGTGGCGGTGAGAACTGGGAATCCATGGGCCATGCCTGTGGAGGTTAAAAGTGTGGAGGATGAAGGCCAGATGTGAAGAGGCAGAGAGCAGGTGCCAAGGCCTGAGCTGAACAGCAGAAACTCCGGGAACGCCACTGAGGAGGGGCAGAGGGTGACACACACAGTTTGAACAGCACAGGATGGGAGAAAAGTGGCCTGCAAGGAATATAAGTAACCACAGTTGTGATAAAGACAGAACCATGGTTGTGAAAACAAGACAAAATAAAACAGAACAAAACGAAACAGATCCTTTGAAAGTACTACGGGATGGTGAGGGCCAGGTTCACTTCCCTGAGTTGGTCAAGGGCGCCTCACTGGAGAAAAAGCGTCTAACTGAGGGGTACAGAGTAAGTGGGGAGCTGGGCACAGGGGAGTTGCACACCACTGGGAGGCGGAGGCAAGAGGATCACAAACTCAAGTCTAGTCTGGGCAACTCAGTGACTTAGAGACCCTGTCTCAAAATTTAAAAAAATAATAAAACAAAATAAAATAGGGCTGGGGATGTAGCTCCGTGCGAAGACCTTGGGTCCTATCCCCAGCACCAAACAATGTTTTCGTTTGGCCTTGACTGGTTCAAAAGTGACACTGCAAAATGGACATGGCTCCCAGCCAGACGGGAGGAAGAAGGGCGCTGCACCCGACCAGAAGGGCAGGTGCCACAGCCAGCACTGCTGCCGCCACCAGGTGAGGCGGGGGTGGGGTGGGGTTGCCCCGGCCTCTGCGCCTGCGCAGCCAGGGCCAAAGGGGCGCCGGCTTGGTGCCTGGGATAGTGCCATCAGCCAGGCCACCGCGTGGGGGTAACGGCGATGGTTACTTAGGGGGAGATGTTTCTCCTCGTATGACATCCGAACAGAAAGGACAGCAGGTCTCTCCCTCTGTACTTTTTTTTTTTTAACACTTTCAACAACCTTATGAGACAAATTTAAAAAAATAAAAAACCTCTGAAAAACAGCTTTCTCTTCCTTCTTTCTCAATCAACATGGCCTTATGCCCTGGCTTTCCCTGCATTCTGTGGCTTCCACAAAGAGCCTTTTGTTAAAATGTGGGGCACTCAGGGGCTGGCTTCCTGCCAAGCCACCTTTTAATTTATCAAAGCCTCTTGGTGCTCAGGTGTTCAGATCTGGATTGCTTCACTTTTTTAGGTCAGAAGTCACTGTGGGAGAAGCCAAGGGTTCAAGAGTGAGACCGTGAGATGACCAGCCAAATCCAGGGCCTTTTGCTCATCAGAGCCTTAGCTGGGCACAGTGGCCCCTGAAAGCAGCTCCTAAGGACAGGTTCTCTAGTCCGTAAGTCAGGCCCTGTGGGTCTCGGTCAAGTTTCCACATGTGAACCTGACAGAGGTGCATTACCTATATGAGGTCATCAGAAGGACCCCCCCCCCCCATCACCAGTGAGCTGTCTGAAAGAGACAGGAAACACAGTAAACCCACTCTCATTTATTTTGGTATTTATTTCACCATATTCTAGTTTTGGAGTACAGTAAGCTGATTTGAACCCATCTGGGAGTCACCAGTGACAACCAGGAAGTGGGGGAACCAGGACCATGACAACTGGGATGAGACACAGCGCAGACAGCCCCGGGAGAGGGGAAGCGGCTGGAAGATCAGGCCATTGCCATCCCTCCAGGGATACCAGCAGCAGCAAGGCACCATCCAGAGGCTTTCAGAGTTAGGCACCAGGATGGCTCAGAGGAGTTACTAGAGTTCTTGGGGATATTTGTTGGAACACAGATCCCAAAACAAGCCGTGGAGAGCAACTTCCTGTAAACCAGGCCCAACATGGGCTCAGGAAACATCAGGCATTAAAAGGGAGGAGGGTGCCTACTTCTGGGTATTGAGATGAAATTGAACTAAGAGACCAAAAGAAAAGAGAAGTAGAACTTGGCAGCTTGACTGACTGTCTCTCTGTGACCCTGTGAATTCTGAAGTGTGATATGGAACTCTGCAAGCTACTCCATACCACTTGCTCTGAATGCCCCCTCCATACACATTGCCCGTCTTGCTTAATACCAGAACCATCCTTTCACTTGGCCAGGCCAGAAACTACATTCGGTGTGTGGGAAACTCTGTTGAGTTGGTTTTCAAGATATATCCAGAATCTAGTCACTTTAATCACATTCACACACAGCTCCATGGGCTCTCTCCTGGGTCATTGTAATGGCTTCCTTGCTGGGCTCTTTTACCTTTCCTCCTCCTTGGTTTTTTTCCATCAGATCACACACCAGTTGTTTTTTTTTTTTTTTTTTCTCTTCCCTCTTTTTTTTAGGGCACTTTCAGTGCTGGCCTTGAACTTGCCATCCTCCTGCCTTAGACTCCAGAGTTGCTAAGATTATAGGTGTACATTGTAATGCCTCACTCCTTTTTTTTTCTTTTCTTTTCTTCCTTTCTTTTCCTTCCCCTTTCCTTTCCTTTCTTTTTTCTTTTTGGTGGTGGTGGTGGGGATACTGGGGTTTGAGCCCAGGCCTTCACGTCGAGGGACATCCCAACCCTTTTATATTTTGTATTTTGAGGCAGGGTCTGGCTAAGATGGTAAGTTACCCAGGTTGGGATCAAACTTGCTTTTATCCTGCCTCAGCCTGTCAGACTGTAGACATTACGGGAATGCTCCACCACACCCAACTGCAAGGTGTCTGTAACTGTCCCCTCCCCATGAAACCTCCATGACCCCCTGCTGTCTGCCTGTTCTCCTGTGGAGTTCCTGTTAGGGGCCTACACACCTGGTACACTCGGTGTCACGCACACACGTCCTCTCTGACTTCTCCTCCTCCTGCCCACCTTGTCCACTAGCTCTCCAAGTCCTAGCCCTGTTCCTTCTCTGAATATGCTAATGTGCACACTCCTACTTCAGGGCCTTTGTACTTGCTGTTACCTCTGCCTCAGATGCTCTTCCCTTCTTCCTCCAAACATCACAAAATACGTTCATAAACTCTTTGACTCTCTTCCCTTTTAGAGTGTAATTCTCATCCTTTTGTGGCTTAATCCCAAAGGCTAGCATAAAGCAGCAGTGATGGTGCAGGATTTCAGAGGCTATGTCATAGACAGCCCAGTGGCTGACTCTCCCTTGGATGGCCTGAGATAGGGGAACCCAGCTCCCAAATCACGGGGGCACTGAGGCAGCTCTAGAGGTAGAGGTCTCTATGGTGAGAAACCCAGGCCTCCAGCCAACAGTGCATGTGGGCCATCCGGGAAGCAGACCCTCGGGCTCATCCTGCACGCCTTCACACACCTGCCGCCCCGCCAGCCACGTGCTCTGCTGCAGCCTCCTGCGAGCCTTCCAACCAGAACCACCCAGATTCCTGGTCTGCAGATACCAGGGATAGTCCGCCTTTGTTGTTTGAAGCTTCTGAGTTTGGGGCAATCTGTTATACAATAATAGAAAACATGAGGCTTCCTCATTCCCCTCAAGCTTCTGCTGCAATCTCGTTTACGCTGGTACCTGCCTCACCTGCTCTACTTAAATTGGACTTTCTACAGCACCTCGGATCCCCAGCTGCATACGTTGCTCTCCATAGCCTTCGACTACTCTGGATAATGTTTGTATTTTGTTGTCTTCTTTTCGTTGGATTACCATAAATTCCTTGAAGGCAAAAGATTTTTCTGTCTTATGTATTGGTATGTGGTAAGTGCTCAGTACATACATGTGGAATAAACAAACACACGCAACAGGTTTACTCTTTTGTAATCACTAACTGAATCTGAGGCTCACCCCACTTTTTAAGCCCATTTTAAAGTCTTGTTTTGATGCTACTTTTCAGTCTTCTTAAATTTATGTTTACACTACCTGTGTGGAGTTGGTACATATACATACACATCTTAATTCCTTTTTTCATTCCTTTTTCCTTTTCTCCCCTCCTACACATCCCTTCAGCCCCTTTTCCTTTAAAAAAAATAATTTCCTTACTTACTATTGTCTATCTTTTATCTTAATCTTTATTTTTACTCTAGGTTTCTCATATATGAGGAGAAACCATGCAATATTTAAGCCTGTATGTTTCACTGAACATTATGGTCTCAAGGTGCATTCATTTTCCTACGTATGATTCAAGTTTGTCCTTCTTGGTGGCAGAGTAGTATCCCATTGTATATAAATTCCATATTTCTTTATCCATTCATCTGTTGATGGATATACGGCCTGCTTCTAAGATGTGGCTACTATGAGCTGGGCTGCTATAAGCATGGGTATGCATGTGCTGCTATAATATGACATCTTTTAACTCCTTTGGAAGATATCTACAACTACTATGGAAATCAGTATGGAGGTGCTATTTTCCTAAGGATTCACTCTAGGCTCCCCGCCTCCACTGCCACATAGGCTGGACTGGGACAGTGACAAGGTCATCCAGCTTCTTTCCTAAGACTAGGTTTGCTGTGAGGACATACACCTGGAAACCCGCTGGGTTATGTCTTTCGTACTTGATTGATGACCAATTTCCAAGGCGTTGAATCTAGTCAATTGGGCTCCAAAAGACACAAACAGTCCCTGCAGCAGGTATCCCAAGGGAGGCTAATCTGATTGCCCTTGGTGCTGGGACATTCAACTCTGTCATGGGTGGCGAGCCCGCAGTCATGTGGTACCAAAGGGGCAGCTGTATCAACAGCTCCCTTGCAGGTCTGCACAGAACACAGCCAGAGACTGATTTTCAAATAAGGGAGAAAGAAGAGCGAGTAGGGAAAGGAACTGGGAACTCTTTTGTACGATGAAGAGTTGTTGGCAGCCCGGGGTCAGAAGGGAAGAATCCTACAATGACGGTCTGAGTTCTCTGAAGCCCAGGACCTGCCCAGGTTGTGCAATCACCACTGCTAGTTATTTGCTCACTAGCTGGGCACACATAACTTGGTGCCCTTCCAGAAGGTGGTACATCTTGATACTTTGATCAGGATACCTCCACCCAAGGCTTGGATGGCTGCAAAGTCCTGGGACACCATGTCTGCATTGTTATGATGGTCTATACTGATGCCTCACGTGGCAGAACAACACCATGTAATAAAAAGGTGGTTTTGGAATAAGCTGCACTGCACGTCCTTTGGGTGACAGGTAAATGCAGGGAGGAAGACCGGGCAGTCTGGAACCCCGGCTCAGACTCCACCCTACACCAACCAGGGGCAGAAAGCGCCTCCCCTCCAGGCCTCCGTCCGCCATTGGAAAATGACTGCTTTCCTAGCTCCCCTCTCTCTTTCTGGTTCCAATCTTTTCTGAGCTGCTGGAAACACGAAGAAAAGAGCCACGGGGTCGAAGCTCAAATGCAGAACCTGTGCAGGGCCAGGGCTGTTGAATGTGACCAGTATTTGCTATTCTAGTCATTACCTGTTGTTAAGGCAGGGATTCCCAGCGGCCTCAGGCACCGTGTCTGTAAGAAAGGCCTCTTCTGGTCCCCCAGGCAGGGGTCCCGCCGCATTCCTGTGGCTGGAATTGTCCATTACGTCACTGGGGTGAACCCCAATTCCCCAACCCAGCCTCTCCCTCTGACCCCTTCTTTACTAGTCTCTTCTTCTGGTAATTCGCTAAGCCTAACTCATACTTTCCCCTCAGAGACAAGGACTGCAAATAACTTGCTGTATCAGGTAGGTAATAAAAATAGGCTAATCCAATGAGCATGACTCTGGAGAGGATTTTAGAGGTGAACAGGAAGCGCGAGAGAAAAGGCCTGGCTGGGAAGTCCCCAGGGCTCAGGGCACCGCTGACCTGACTCACCTCTGGCAGCTCCTTGACCTCTAGTGTGCAACCTCGCACGGGTGGATCCGTGTCACGGGGCGGGTTACAAATAGCACGGGGATTAGCCAGCCCCTCTCCGAACTCCGGGTTCAAGGGCAGGGAAAGTTACCGGTTTGGTTCCACCAGCTCACTGTCGGTAGAGCACCCTAGGTGCCAATGCAAAAGAGACGAGGGGACCAGGCACAGGGCCTGCCTCATTTCGGAGCTGGGACACCAGGCTTGAATGGATCGGGTATAAAGATCTCTGTCTCATATCGTGATGCGACCCTGGTGTCTCCATGTCCTGTTCCTAGGGAGCTCAGGCGAGGCGCTCAAGCCGGCGACCCCCGTCAAGGTCTCCGGGGTAGCACACTGCGCGGGGTCTGCGTGGGGGCGCCGGGGACCACGCTCGCGGGGCGGCGGCGCTTTCCCTCTCCCTCCGCTCGCGCCGCCCTCTCCCGCCTCCAGAGTTCTGCGCTCTGGTCCTTGAAGGGGACCTTGGAGGGGACGGCTCCCCTTCCAGTCGTTCGTTTCCCGGCCGGCGCCGCGCGCAGATGGGCGGCCCGGGGGCCGGTCCCTCCGCGCCGGTGCCCC
>NW_004955425.1:27450505-27465673 GCF_000276665.1 Chinchilla lanigera | reverse complement strand
AAGCGGCCGCGGCCCGCGGTTTCTGCGCCCGGGGCGGCGGGGTGCTGGGGTGCCTGGGGCCCTGCGCCCCGCCTGCGTCCGGGGAACGCGCTTCCAGCCCCGCGGGGCTGCCCCCAAACCGCAGAACTCTTCCCTGCTAAAGATCCTTGTCTGTCTTTACCAGGCTCGCCAAACCCACCAGAACTTTGGACCTGGAGAGATGCTGTTGATTTAGAATGTCTTTTGAAAATGTGGCTCTGGCGAGGGGAATTTGGCTTTGGGGAAATTAAGTTTAGATGGGTATTCGTGCACGGTTTAATTTTCTATTAGTGTGGCTGTCTCAGTGTGTCCGTTTGTGAGTGCTTGAGGTGGTGGTGCCCCCACCCCATAACACTTTGGGTCAGGTGTTCTTTCCGATAGACCAGGGAAAAGAAGGGACGAATCCAATTTGGACATCTACTTATTTTATTAGTGTTTGTGCCTTCCTACAGTTGAAGTCTGATGTCTCACTGCAAAGTTAAGATACCAGGAATACGGTGAATTTCAGATAGGACTTTGAAGCCGAGAATCACCCTTACCTCCCAAACCAGCAAAAGGGGTGTAGGATTCAGGGGGGAAAAGTTTTTACAGTAGTGCAGTACTTTGAGTCTTTCTTCAGCTTAATAGCATCTTCATAAAACGTGGCTTTTCCAAGTGTGAGGCGAAAGCTTATTTATCTCCTATATTTCCCTTTTTCCCTGACTTCCTTCTGATTCTATCATCCCTTTTCCCGGAAAAGTACTTCCTGGGATAAGATCACTTGTCTGCCTTTTTTACCTCCTCTGACTTTCCTTCCTTCCTCCTCTCACGCGGTATTGGTTTGTCAAGATGGTCTTGGTCTTAGCGCTCAGTCTTGATCTCCTCAGTGTGTGATGGTGGACTGGGGAGGCACAAATATTTTCAAAAGTTTTTTTTTTTTTACGCAAGTTGGTGTGTCTTTGTGAGCGCCCCACTTAAAAGATCTACAATAACTGGATGATAGACAGAGTCAGGGCTGTGTAAACTAGATAGATCTTGACTATTTGATGAATATAAATGTAACACCCTTGCAGCACAGGGCTCTGGTGATTCTGTGGAACGGGCGTTCCCAGTTGGTTCAACTTGTACTCTTCCCGGGTCAAGTTCTGCTGCTTTTCAGTGCTTTGCATCTGGTGTCCTGTGACCTCTCTGGGGAGGTGGGAGGCACCGTGGAGGTCGGAGAGTAGGGATCACCTGCTTTAAGCTGCTTGCTGTCTTGGAGATGGGGCTCCACTGGCTTTCTGGGGTCATCCCGGGCCCTAGCAGCTGGGCCACTAGAGGTGTGGGGAGAGGGAGAGGGGGAGAGGGAGGGGGAGAGTGAGAGAGAGTTTGGGGTCCAGGCAGCCCCAGTGTGAGCCTGGAAATCACATTTTTAATATAATTAACTTAAAAGCATACTGTGTTTTTGAACTGTCTTTCCCTTCCGTTGAAACTGCTTGACTTGGGTCTTCTGTGGATGGAGCCTTAGAATAATGCCTGGAATGAAAAGCGGCAGAAGTCTAAAGCAGGAAATGGAACTGAACAGAAATTTACTGACTCTGAAATGCTCAGAGCAGCTTCGATATAGTATGGGGCTTGGCAAAACAGTAACCCCTGTGGTTCTTCCTTCTTTCCCTATTGTTTTATTTTTGCCTGGAGAAAGTGAGTTTGTCAGAATCCTGAACAGGAAAAGCCATGCCCAGTTTTATTTTATTTTGTTTTTTACAATACTTTTATCTCAGGCGCATGGTAATTGAAATTTCCTCTTTTTTGAGTATCTCCATAAAATTACGCATTTAGAAGTTTCTAAATGCCAGTGCTTCTGACTCAGAAACCAGGTCATTGTTCTGCAGTGTATGATTTCATCGTAGGGTGATTACTGAGATGGCCAGCAAAAGAACTGGGCTGGTCAGAAACACGTGTGCCTGCCTAAGTGAGGCGTTTGTTTCTGTTTGCAGAGCTCTGAAGCCCATTGGAGGGAAGGAAACCCATCCCATCTCGCCTCGGGGAAGGAGCGTTTTCTGGTCATGTCTTCCACAGCCATTGCTGAGCCAGATGGGGACCAGTGGGACAGGCGGGCCAGCAAGCTTGTTTTCTTCCTCTTTGTCTTCGGCGCCGTCCTGCTGTGTGTGGGAGTCCTGCTCTCCGTCTTTGGGTACCAAGCCTGCCAACACGAACCTCTCCCCAACTGCAGCATGGTGCTGAAGATTGCTGGGCCCTCATGTGCCGTGGTCGGGCTTGGTGCTGTGATCCTGGCCCGCTCCAGGGCGCGACTTCAGCTGCTGGCAGGAAGATGGCGAGGTGACCAGGCCAGCTCTGACCAAGCTTTCCTCTGTGGAGAGAGCCGCCAGTTTGCCCAGTGCCTGATTTTTGGGTTTCTGTTCTTGACAAGTGGCCTGCTCATCAGCATCCTGGGCATTTGGGTCCCTGGATGTAGCTCAAGCTGGACACAGGACCTGGTGAACGAGACGGACACTAGCAATGCTGAACCCCAGATCTGTGGGCTCCTTTCCCTGCAGATCATGGGGCCTTTGGTTGTGCTAGTGGGACTGTGTTTCTTTGTGGTTGCCCATGTAAAGAAGAAAAACAACTTGAGCACAAGCCAGGATGCCTCTGAAAGTGAAGAGGGACACACCCCCGGCACGGAGCCTGTCCAGGTCACTGTAGGTGAGTGGCACTCACTCTTCCACTTGCTCATATCAGCGCAGCTGTTGCTTCAGGCCTTCCCTGGGCTGGGCTCGGGTCTGGTCTAGGTATTCTGTCTCCCTTCCTCTCTCCCATGTGCCCCCCACACCCTTCATGCACACATAGTGCTGTTGTCCCAGGAAGCCCCACGGGAATCTCTGTGCACGTCATTTCCTCCCAGCAACCCAGTTATTTAACAAAAGGAATGGGACATGTAAGTAGTGACTTTGAGTGAGGTCACAGGCAAACTGGGAGGGGGGAAGTGAGAAGAACCATGAGCACAGCCTTGGCGCCTTCTGTCACTCCGCGTGACCCCTATTTCCCTGTCATGCTCACACTGAAGCCTGTGGCACTCTGTTGTGGGACAATGCTGGCCATCCCTGGCTCACCGTCCCTGGTAAATCCTTAACCTCTCTTGCCTTAGTTTATGTGTCTGTGAAAATAAGCGTTGAATTTTTTGATTTCTTTCCAGCATGAGTGTCCTTGGAGTCCAAGTCTGTCCCAAGTCAGTCAGTCTTCAAGTGGTTTGGGGGGATGGGGGCCTCTCCATTGCTTTCCAGTCTGTTCTTCATTTTCTGTAACTTCATCCTTGGCTGTGGGGTTGGGAAGGTTTGGAAGCAGTGGCCCAGACTGAGGTGAGGTGCCTCAGCACTTCTTTCTTCTCTGGAATGCCTGGAAATTCCTGTGTATCCTGCAGAAGGGGTGGATTACCGTTTCCCAGAGGCCCTGCCCCAGCTCCAGGGCTGGCTTTGACATCACCCCCAGGGAAGCTTCATCTACTTCATTGAAAGGCTAAAGCTCTGCTGTCACAGCCTTGGCATTAAAAAAGCTGGGTTAAAAGGACTCAGGGCAGCAGTGGTAGAAGGTCCAGAGAAGTGTCACAGGTGATGTGTTCCTGGGCGGGGGCTTTCTGCTGACTGCCGCATGGAGGGAAGGGGCCACTGCTGGCCTGGTGTGGCGGCTGCCTTGGAGGGGAGGGCACTTGGATTTGAGTCAGAGCAGACGCTCGGGTTTACTTCCTCATGCATTTATGTTTATGGGGACAGCAGAAATCTTCATTACAGAGGGTCTGTTCCTGGGCCAAACGCCTCCAGGTGTTTTCACGGGCCCCCTGTGCCAAACTAGTCACATCTACAGTAGACCAGTGAGGCCGACTTAGTACCTCAGGCTGGATGTGAAGAGAGGGAGGGATGGAGACAGCAAATAACTGGCCCAAGGTCGCCAAGCAAGGGCGGAGCAGCATCCAAAGTCAGGGGGTGGACAGCACCCAGTGCAGCCATGCACAGCACCCTCCCCTGGCACTGGGGCGTGATTATAATGCATCCTTCCCCAGGCGTGCTGAGTGCTTATTACAGGAGGAAAAGGCTCCCCCGGTGCTGCAGATGTTCTCCCTCAGCCCTCTGGGGGAGCACGGGGGGGGGGGAGAAAAGCAGTGCATTCCTGGGGTGCTCACCTGTTGGAGCTTTGGAGGAAGCCCTTGGGTTTGCTAGCAACCCAGCCTCCCGCCTGGTAGCTGGAATTTGGTGCAGGAAGGGAGCAGAGCAGGCTGGTGTGGGGCAGGTGTCAGTGTCCTGCATCTGGCTGGATTCGGAACCTTTTCCATTTAACCCTTTGTGTCCCTCCACATCTGGAAAACAGCACCACTGTCGCCCTTCTCCCTGTAGGGGTTGTGGGAGAGAGTTCCTGTGTTTGGGTCCTCTCTCCACAGCGGACGTGCCCAGCAGGTGTATGAGACCTCCTGCCTCCCTCAGAGGTGGGTGGTGTCACCGCTCAGAGCACACAGGTTCTGAAGCGGATGGTAAAAAGGGAAGCCTGGGGGAGAGGAGACCGCAAGGTGTGAACACCTGTGGATTGGGCCGAGGGATAGCTGCCCTTGGAGATAACAGGGCCACTCCAGCACTTCCTTGTTTGTTTTTGACAGGTGATGGCCTGCCCTAGAGGCTAGTTTCACACATCCTGTATTCTGTCTTGTGTAATTAAAGTGAACTTGCAGCAGCTCTGGTTCCTCTGACCTACAGAGACCTTCTAGCAGCTTAAAGGAGAGTCCCAGCAGAGCCCTTGGGCTTTATCAAGTTGAGATTAGAGAGCTTTATTTTAAGCTGTAATTGCCATTTCCTTGCAGACTATGAGGAGAGCTGGAGTTAATGCATTTTCTGGAAGGCTGGGTTATCTGTGGAGACGATTGAGGCTTCAGGCTAGAGACAGCCAGGGGGAGTGTAGTGCTTCCCTGTGTGCTCCGAGGCAGGCACTGTTCTGCGCTGGTGACAGCTGTGGAACCTGGGGCCCAGAGAGGTCAGAGAGCTGTTCAGGTCCATGCTGGGTTGGTCCCTGACAAATGGAACACCTGTGTCTTTAAAGAATCCTGTCAAATTTGCCACCGGTACCAACCAGTCTTCTCCCCACAGGGAAATAAAGCTCTCTGTCCCCTACCATTCTTCCTGGTGTGGCCAGCGTAGCAGAGGCCTTCCTTGAACCTGCAGTAGTGGGGCCGCTGCACACCTAGAATGTTCTGGACGACTCCGGTGCAGTGCATGGAATCCCAACATACTAGAATGGAAGTACGAGTTAGATCTGGGTCCCTAGTTTCTCCTGAAAACACAAGGATGTGTCATAGGTGGCAACAGAAATACAAAGACCCGGTTTTGCTTTGCGTTTGACCTTCATCTGTGTAGTGTGAGTAAGTTTCGGTGGATACCACTGGCTGGCAGAGTGTGGCTTGTTGTCATGTTCAGAGGCTGGAACTATGTTTGTGGAACTGACCCTTTTCCCAGCAACTGGCTTTTAATTAAAACCATCAGGTGCGCACGAGGGGAGCTGTGCCAGCAGTAAACATTTCCTTCGAAAGGTGAGAGCGTGTTAGCAAGCAGCGCACAAGTGCTTTAATACACATTTGCCCGGAAAGCGAGGCCTCATCCCTACTGTGATGGGGAGCCCTTGGGCTCTGAAATACGCATTCACTTTTTAAAATTTGCAGTAAAATATACATAACATACCATTTTCCATGTAACCATTTTCAAGTGTAGGACTCAGCGGCATTAAATACATTCACAGTGCCACACAGCGGTCATCCCTGTCCTTTGGCAGGATGTTTCCATCGTCTCAAACAGAAAACCCCCTTCCCTTCCCCTCTCCAGCCTCGTCCCAGGCCCAGGAACCCGTTCTGCTTTACATAGAAACCGGGTAGGCCTACTTTTAATTCTGGTGTGAACCGCAGCTGTTTGGATGCTTATTGGAATAGAGATGGAACTAATGTTAGAATCAGTTTACTTTGCTCCAGGTGATTTCCCTCCAGTTGTTACCCCTGTCTTTAACCAAATACTGTGTTTTCCCAGGTGACTCGGTGATAATATTCCCACCCCCTCCACCACCGTACTTTCCTGAGTCTTCGGCATCTGCAGGCAGTCTAAGTTCTGGGGCCAACAACTTGCTTCCCGCTGACAGCCCACCTCCCTATGACAGCCTTTTCAACCATGGGTAAGACTCTCCACTGGGACTTCAGGGTGGGCTTGTGTGACCTTTTCAGGTCTAAGCTTGAACTCAGGCCCAGATAGCTGTAAGGCTATGGTACATCCGTATTAGGCTATTCAGTATCCTGTTTGCTGGTGTGAGTTCAGATTGTTGCCTTGACATTAACAGTACATATCAGGAAACTTTGGGCAGGACTAAGTTAACAATGCCAGCGTGGTTACACTGTTTTTTTTTTTTTTTTCCTCAGTTTTTTTCCAGTACCGGGAATCGAACTCCCAACCTTGCGCTGCCATGCAGGCACTGTGCCGCTAAGCTAAATCCCCAGCCCCCTAAGCTGGGGAAATAGGACTCCTTTTCCAGTGTCTTTGTGCACTCCTCGCAGGTGTGGCCCTCAAAATGTCTCACAGCCCATCAGTCAGACAGCCCTGCAGCACGGGCTCAGGGACCCTGCCATGGTGGGGTACACCGCTTTAGACTGTGGGGATGTTCAGGACTCCCCAGCTGGTACAGAAAATTTTGGTGAATGGAGGACGCAAGTGACTGGCTAAAGTCAGGGCACGCCAGACCTGTCCCAGCTGGTCCCCTCCCTCCCGACAGTCATTTCTGAGCCTTTGCACATTAACCAAGGAGAAGGCTGAGGTCCACACCCCACCCTGCTCAAATGGGGCAGGCCTGAGACGTTGTGAGGCTGGGGCAGTGTGAGGAAAGCCTACAAGCTGATGCCGAGAATGAGGAGGGAGGAGAGCTCTTCAGGGTGAGCTATGGGGAGTGGGGACGTGCCCAACTGGGAAAGACCTGCTTGCTGGAGGCTGGGAGGATGCTGGGCTGGCTGGGGGTGGAGGGACAGTGAGGGGGGACCTTAGATGGAGACTGCACAGGGCTGGGTCTTATGAAAGAGCGGAGGTGCCGGAGATGTTGGGGATACCAGTGTGCAGGCTGTTGGGGGAGGCAGGTGGGCCAGGCAGGGGAGGGCTTGTGCAGGCCCCAGGTATGTGGCTCTGGGGAAGCAATGCTGGAGAAGGCCCTGGGGACATCTTCCCAGAGGGGAAGCCAGGGGAGAAGATGGGAGGGAAGCACTGCTGGGATCCGTCTCAGGACAAAGGAGCAGGGGTGGGCAGGACCAGTGAGATCGGCTTTCCTGACCAGGGAATGGTGCTGTTTTGAGAGCAAGAGGAGTGAGATCCACAGGCCTGGTGACCACTTCTGGGGACAGGTTCTTCATGTCTAAGGCCCGTATGCCGCTTCCTTACCTCCAGGGCGCACCCTGTGGAGCCAGGAGCTCTCTGTCCCCCTCTCCCCTCAGAGCGGGCCACGGTGTGTGGGACTTAGAGCCAGGGCCCAGGGCACATCTGTCTTTCCTTGAGGTCCTGGAGCAGGTGCAGCTGTGCAGAGACCCTTTCTGCAAAGGAGTCGAGCGCCAGTTATCTGATGAGGCAGGGAGACTGGCACCAGGGAGGACGAAGGAGGCGTACAAACTCACGTCGCGGGTAGTGAGGGAGTGGGTGAGGCAGTCATCAGTGGAGGGGAAGGGGGACATTGAGAGTTCTAGTAATGAAGTTTTTATTTTTTCTCCTCTAATGACAAAGTTTTCAAAACCCTAAAATTGATGTCTACTAACATAAAACGAACTGCCACTGCTGTACAGAGGACAGGAGCTCAGCTTGCACGCGTGTGCGTGTGTGTGTGTGTGTGTGTACTCACAGACACACATTCATTCTATTTGGATGGCATCTAGACTTTTGATTTAATGCCTTTTCAGTGATAGAGTGACAGCCAGCATGAGGCTGTCTTACTGTTACCATCCGCTCTAAGAAAAGTAAGGGTGAGGAATGAGACATCTATAAAAAGTTGAAGGTGGAGGAAATTACCCCTTAGGCCCAGGCAGCTGCTCCTAAATGCCTGTCATTAAACCTTTGAAAGGAACCTAGTGCTTAAGGGTGTTACTGTTTTCATCTTCTCCCCTTCTTGGTCCCTGTCCTTTTTTCCAGCGGGACCTCAGCTCCTGAGAGCCAGGGCGCTGCCTGCGAGCAAGGGTGCGGATTTGTCTACACCATTTCCGGGATGCACTCACCTTCTGAGATCTCTCACATGCTGCGTGTTTCACTGGAATCGCCCCCGAGATATGAAGAAAAAGAGAACACCACAGCCACACCTTTGTCTGTACCTTCTGCACCATGAATTTTGGACTCCTGTGAGGTTTTATATATATCATGGGACACTATTTTATTTAACTTGTTTTTTAATAAAAGAAAATATGATAACTTTGGCTGTGTTCCCATTTTCCTGGTACAGTGTCAGCAGGAGTAACCAACCTTCCAGGTTGGATTCCAGATTATGGGGACAAGCACTGTCTCCGCTGGCTAGCGTGCCGCACTGCCTTCTCATTTAGTCTGGGGAAGCAGGGAGGGTTATTTTTATGGGTGGATTCTTCTCACACAGCTTCTGCACAATGAGCTTGGGTTTTGTACCCATCCAGCTGTTCTCTAAAGTCAGGCTCCTGTCACTACTTTGTGCTGTCAGAGGCTAACAGAAACAGTTGTTGTTCAGCTTGCTACATTCTGACTCCACTATTACTGGCTTTTGGAAAAGAGACATTCCTCATTCAACAACCAAGTTCTGTTCCTGCAACTGCGTCAGTAAATGAATTGGTTGCTAAATGGGGACTTGGAGATAGTGTGCACATTACAACATTCAGAACAAAGACAACTCCAACTCGATGCCTTTGCTTTTGTTTGCACAACTCTTACATGGGTACTGCAATGTATAACGAACATAAAACTACAATACTCTATGGAACAATCAGCAAAACTTACAGTGCTGTGTAAACAAAGTGTACTGTACAAAAAGGACACTGAGGCTCTATAAACAAGATGTACAGAAGTGTACAAAAAAAGGACAGGTTGTAAGTCCTAGCAGTGCACCTTGGTCTTAAGTCCAAATAGTCATTAAATAGGTAGATCGTTAAGCGAGGAACATCTGTACTGTCCTAATTTCTTCTCCCCTCCTGCTTGTCTTTTCCTGTTCCTCCTCCTTGCTTTAGGGACCCTGTACACAGGGACAGTTACAAGCATATTGATACCCTGGGGGGTCTCTGTAGTGTAGTGAAATTCCTTGGGACTTTCTTGGGATACTTTCCAACTAGATTCCCCTTGAGGGGTCCAGGAAGGATTTGCCCTTCTAGGTAGTAAAGTATTGGTACAAGACAGTCTGAACAATTGGCTTGTATTCTTAAAAGAATACTGCTAAACAAAAGCTTTCATACAGTTGGGTACAGTAATATATTTAATTCTAGATGTAAACCTTAAGAAATACGACTAATTGTTAGTATTTCTACCTGGGAGAAACTGATTTTTAGAACGTGAAATTTGTAGTTATGTAGCATTTTTGTTTTGTTTTTGGTTGCAAAGTTGGGTGTAAGAAAACTGCCTTGTTTTTTATGCCTTTTCCACAAACTGAAATCCCCACCAAAGTCAAGGATTATGCTCTGCGCAAGTGCCTGAGAGCAGAGCTGTAGGTGTGAAAGCAACAGAGGTTTAGTGGAAGGGGCACCTGGTTTTACATGAATTGCTGCTACTGTGAATCAGGGATGGCTGTCTATATCAGCGGTCCTAGTCCATTTTTAAATTGGACCTTGGCTGGATTGAACTGCTTTACTGGATTGAACTGCTCTTAAAATTTTTTTTTCCTGGAAGGTTAATTATTCACATTTTAAAATTAGAACAGAGTAGAATACTGCTACTTCCTTCTGCTGTTATTTATTCAAAATGACCAAGCTGAAACTTCTAGGTAGAATGACTTTTAAACATTTATGAGTTTTCATAAGTCACGAAGAGCCTTTTCAATGGCTCAAAGTTGGGGTGTAACAGGGTATTTTACTTTTACAGCTAATAAACTTAAATGGCAGTTAGCGATGCTCCGGAGTGGGTTTGGCCTTCTGAGTGGGGGAGTCAATTCTGCCTCGACAGCTCTTTGCCCTGTCTTCCTCCTGGGCACCGAAGCCATGGTTTGTAAACCCCCTGGCGGTGAAAGGAGCACAAGGAATGGCTGACAGGCTGCTGGACAGGGGTGATGGCTTCTGAGAACCCACTTAGTGAATTCTAACTTGCTTTAGATACGTGTTAATTTTCCTTTTTTATTGAGGCGAAATTTGTGTAACAAAGTTAACCATCTCGTTCCTTTTGGGGGGTAGTGCTGGGGATTGAACCCACAGCCTTACGCATGTACAAGCACTGTTCCACTGAGCCACCGCCCAGGCCACATGAACAGTTCAGTGACCGGTCTGTTCACAAGATTGTGCCAGCCATGACCTCTACTTCAAAACACTTTCATCGCCAGAACATGAACCCGCAGGCTCATGAAGCAGTTAGTCCCCATTCTCTCCCTCCAACCACCAGTCGCAGCCCCCGGAAACCACCAATTTGCTTTGTGTTGCTATGGATTTACCTATTTTGGGTAGTCTGTGTAAGTAGATCATACAGCATGTGACTTTCTAAGTCTAGAGTCTCTTGTTTAGCATGTTGTCAAGGTTTATCTCTGTTGTGGCATACATTAGCACTTCATTCATTTTCAGAGCCAAGGACTACTCCATGGTGTGAATGTACCACAAGTTGTTTACCCACTTATGCACCCATTGCATTGTGCCTACTTTTGGCTGTTGTGAATAGTGTAGCTGTGAGCATTTATGTGCAAGTATTTGTTGCAGTACCTGTTTTTTTTTTGGGGGGGGGTGTTTTATACTTAGCATTGGTATGGGTGGAGCATAAGCCAACTTTGTATTTATGGTTTTAGTTTTTATTTTGAGATAGGATTAAGTTGCACCGGCTCGCTCTACTTTGCAAACTTCTTGCCTCAGTCTTCCAGAGCACTAGGAATATAGGGTTGTGCACCAAGTCTAGCTTATGATTAGCTTTGTGAGGAGCCTCTGCAGGATTTTCCACTGTGGTGCATCATTTTAGATTTCTACCTGCGAAGTATGAGAGTGCCTATTTTTTTGCATCCTCACCCACATTTGTTTTCCATTAAAAATTATTTAAGCTATCCTAGTTGATCAGAAACAGTATTGCATTGTGGTTTTGACTTGTGTTTCCCTAATAACTAATGATGTTGAGTGACTTTTCATGGATATTGTTTTCTTCTGGACACCAAACATCACCACCAGCATGCAAAATTGTAGATTGCTATGGTTTGTCCCTCTGGATTCATGCACAACTCTAGTCCCTAAAGTCATACGTTAATGGTGTTAAGAGGGCAATCATAGCATTTACAGGTGGGGCCTTTGGGATGGGGTTAGGCTGAATAAGGTCATTAGAGTTCAGCCCCATAATTGCATGGGGTGACTTTGTAAGGTCAGAGACCAGATGCACAGACACAGGGAGAACTACAAATATGCTGCTACCATGATGTGATTTAGCCAAGAGTAGGCCTTACCAAGTCTGTGCTGTGCTCTTTGGACTTCTAGCCTCCAAAACTGTGAGCTAAACAAACTTTTTTCCTTATAAACTAGCCTGCCTTAGGTATTTTGTTATAGAAATGAAAAGCTAATACACAGATCTTATTCCAGATTCTCCTTTTCTGGTGTTGGGAGGTCTGATGTCTCCTACCTTATATAAAACAATAAGGAGGTCTGTAAATTTAGGTGGGGTGACCCACACATGGGAGGAAGTACCATCATGCTGCTGAGCTCACTATGGAAACGCTTTCTTGTGAATTCTTTGTCCTCCCCTGGCATCAGGTAAGTGGATCAACTCAACTGACCCTGTGGAAGCTAAAACATTTGTGACTAGGAAGGCCGTTTGGGTGGTTCTTTGTCCACATATGAGTGACAGAGCAACAGGGCAGCTGAGGAACATAGGTGTTAAGACAGTTCAAGCAGAGAGCAGGCAGGCAGATATTCACCCATTTTCCACCTGAGGTTTGGAGTGGGGCTAGAGATGGGGGCTCCCTGACCTCCTCTGTGGGTGCAGTTGTTGGCCTGCTCACGTGGATGTTGTATGGAACCCCTAAGGGGCTTCCTCTTCAGAGGATACTGTTCAGAGGACTCCAGGGTGGGTCTCAGCAAAGGAGTGGCAGGGGAGACACAAACTAGTGCAGAGAAGGTGTGGATGGCCTCTGGGTCTGCATGGAGCTGCATGGGCAGTACTCAGGGCTGGGGACCTCTCTTAGGTGGAGATAGCTGGCAGGGTTTCCCAAACTTCCATGATGGTAGGAGTGGCCTGTGATAATTGCTGAGGATGTTAAATTTGCATATCCATTGAGTCCAAGTCTCTGGGGAAGTGACATTTAGCATCCTGGGGTCTGGGAGACCCTGTCTGGGGGGACAGCACAGGGAAAGCTCACAGGAGGCTGGATAACTGAAGTGCCTTCTGAGCCTTCTGGAGACTTCTATTTACAGGTTCCAGCTGTCCTAAGGGACCTGGAGGGGAAGGCTGTGGGTTCGTGGTTGGTCCCAAGTGTTGAGGGGGGTGCCCAGCCTTCTAGGCAGCTGTGTCCACGACCCATGGCAAGCCCCAGGCGAGTAGGAAAACAAGCCAGGGTTGTGTCACCTGCCTGTTCCTCTCTCACACTGGCAGTCCACCTCCATTTCCAGATGGACAGACATTCGACTCATTTATGGAGGGTGTGCGTGGGTTTGTCTTGCTTCTTTGTTTTGCAATAGGCCAAGACCGAGCCTGGTAGGAGCACAGCAATGTTTGTCAAAGCACGCAGAGATGGCAGAATGGAAACCACTTGGGATTGTGGAAGTGGGAAGTAGCCCAGACACTGCCCGGGCCAGGGCTCCAGCTTGCAGGTTCCTCTCTGTCCCTGGTGAATCAGGCTCCTTGGTCAGGAAGATATACCCTGGCCCAGGAACCCTGATGCTCAGGCCACCCATGTAGCAGCATCACTGGAGGAGAGGAAATGAGGCAGTGTGCTGTGGGGGCTCAGCCTGCAAGAGATCCCCATTGACTTGAAGGGGAGCCACGCATGACCGCCACCAGCCCTCCTGGGATCATGCATACCTGAGATTCCTGGAGTATCATGCCTGCTGCCACTGGTCCAAGCACTCCAAGACGAACAAAGCAGAGGGCTGATGCAGATTTCCTAATAAGGAATGGTGTGTGTGTGTGTGTATGTGTGTGTGTGTGTGTTTCTGGCTGAGGGGCAGCATGTAGCTGCTTGAAAATCCTGCTTGTCCCTGTGCAGTGACCTCAGCCAGAGCCAGAGGTGGGGCTGGTGCAGGAGTGCAGTGTGTTTTCGACCCTTGGGAGGCCCGAGGCAGTCAGAGGGCTGGGAGAGGGTGATGGAGGGGTGGTTCTTTAGCTCCTGTGTTCTCAGGCTGTCCAGCGCCTCACGGAGTTGGAAGCTGGGCAGGCTGGGTAATGAGGGTGGATGAGCCGCCGTAGCTGTCCTGTGCCAAGCCACTCTCAGGACATTTCCTTAAAGGCCTTCCTGCTGACAGGTACCAGATATACCCAGTGGCTGATTTATTAGGGCTTAACACAAGGAAGGAGGACAGACTGTATCGAGGGGAGGACCAGCCTATGGAGCAGTTTGGGGAGGTTCTGGGCCAGCCCCCATGGGGTGTGGTTCTTCCTTAAACTCAGAGACTTCCTGGTGCCCAAGACCCTGCCCAGGAAGTGGCCATTTCTGTCTGCCCCATCTCCTAGGGTCTCTAGGGGCATTTGTCGTCCTTTTGCTTTCCCTCAGACCCTAAGTATTGCCTCCAAAACCCCCTCATTGGGTCCTGCAGCTCTGTGCCTCCCCTTGGGTGCTCAGGACCACCTTGTGGTATTTCAGCTGGACTTTACCCCAGCAGCCTGACAGGGCAAGGCAGGGCAGGGAAGGGCAGCCTTACGGGTGCAGACTCAGCCTCAGCTTCCCTGGGAGAGGAACGCATTAGGACCACTCCTGCCGGAGGAGTGGCACAGCCTGCCTGCTGTCTGCATAACTCCAAGGATGCATGCCCCGGGACAGACTCAGGAAGAGATCTCTGCTCCATACGTGCAGCTGTGAGCAGGAAAATGCCCCTCTTCCACCTTGCCCATCTCTGGGGTTCCGTTTGGCTCTGGACAAGAATTAGAATTACAGTCCAGTTCCTGTAAGGGTCTCCTTCCCCAGTATGCTGCTGGCTTTGGGAAGTTTCCCTCTGGATTCCTGCCAGGCTGGGGTCTGCGGGTGGCAGCTTGATTAGCGAGGGCAACATATGTGTCACGGGCTCCAAGGGAGGCCTCAAGTTCAGTAAAAGGCCCGACGATGAACCAAGAGCAGCACGCCTTTTGCTATTGGAAAGGAAATTTGGGTCCCCAACCTGGAGCAATAATCTCAACAATTGTCACTCCCACGGGAAATAACTCTTGCTCTGGCCACTGGGTGCAGCAGCAAGAAAGAGTCAGGCAGACATCGTGGGCGCAGCAGGAAAGGGGGGCTGGGCTGCCGGCCTGTGCTACAGGGGCCCATGTGCCAAGGAAGGTCACTGGAAAGCTCCTGGAGTTAGCTGGGGAATCTGAATGCCTCTGCCCGGGGCAGAGACTGTGCGAGATGCCGAGACAGGGTGGACACGGAAACTGATAGAGAGAGGGGCAGGCAGAAGCCCAGCTGCTTGGCAGGTGCACCTCCCTCCTGTCCCCTCCTGTTGGTCAGCCCTGGACCTTGTGGGGACTGACTTTCTGCTAGCCTTAGAAAGGGGGAAAGTTCTAACTGGTTGTGGGGTCCCAAAGCAATGGGAAGCTGGAGAGAAAAAGCTACAAAGAATGGCTTTCACCCCAGATAGCTCACTTGAGATGTTAGTAAGAATTGCCTCCTCAGTATTCTATAGCCATGATGAGGAGGAGGCCAAGGAGAGAAAAAAAAGAGACTGAAAAAAGCAGCTGCTTTTGCTGCACCACTAAGAGAAACAGATCCCAGGTCTGATTCCCGGGGCTCCAAGAACAACTCGACAACTGCATTCATCTGCTACCACTGTTAAAAGCCAGGCCACCTCAAGAGGAACTGCCCTAAGAAGCCCCATGGGCCATGCCCTGG
>NW_004955425.1:27446700-27448935 GCF_000276665.1 Chinchilla lanigera | reverse complement strand
TTTTTGGTTTTTCTCCGGTACCGGGAACCGAACTCACGACTTTGCGCTTGCCAGGCAGGCGCTTTTGCCGCTGATCTAAATCCCCAGCCCCTTACTTAAATATTCTTTATGGCCTAAGATATGGTCAATCTTGGGAAAAGTTCCATGTGCTGTTGAGACAAATGTGTATTCTGTTGTTAGATGAAATACTCTGTAGAGTTAAATCCACTTGTTCAGTGGTGTTGTTCTCTGTTGCTGTTGTTTTGGTCTGTTGATGTAATTGTGCGAGTGGGGCATTGGAGTTAGGGTTAGGGTTAGGGTTATGGTTATATTGGTGTCTATCTTCCTTAAGTCCAGTAGTTTTTGTTTTATAAAATTGACTGTTTTGGTATTAGGTGAATAGATACTTACAACTGTTCTCTCTTTCTGTTGAATTGTTTTCTCCATCAGTATGTAATGGGCATATTTTTCTTTTCTGATTAGTTTTGGTTTGGAGTTTTCTGTGTCTATAAATAAGATAGTTACTCCCACTTGATTCTGGCTCCAGTTGAACAGAGTATCTTTTCTCATGCTTTCCCTTTCAGTCTATGCATTTCCTTTTGGACAAATGTGTCTCCTGTAGGCAGTAGATGGTCGCCTCGCGTGTGCTTTCTTTTTAATCCAACCTACAAGTCTGTGTTTTTTGACTGGGGAATTGAGACCATTGACACTGAAAGTTATTACTGTAAGGTGTTTATTGAGTCCTGTCATTGCATTATTTTTCAGTGCTGATTCTTTTATTTTTTATTTATTTTTGGTACCGGGAATTGAACTCAAGACCTTGAGCTTGCCAAGCAAGTATTTTTTCCTTTTAACTACTCTTCCAGTTAGATGTATGTCCTCCTTGGGCTCTTTGGTGCTGGTGGCCTCCTTATCTCTGTCTAGGCTTCCCTTGAGTACTTTCTGCAGTGCTGGTTTAATGATCATGTATTTCTTTAGTATTTCTTGGTTGTGGAAAATCTTTACTTCTCCATCAATTTTGAAGGCTAATTTTGCAGGGTATTAAAGTCTGGATTGATAATTGCTTTCTTTTAAGGCTTGAAAACCCTCATGCCAGGCTGTCCTGGCTTTTAAGGTTTGTGCTGAGAAATCTAGTTATTCGGGTGGACTTGCTTTTGTAGGCTACTTGCTGTTTTTCTCTAATAGCTTTTAGTGTTCTTTCCTTTGGCTGAATTTCCGGATTTGGGATTGCATTGTGATGCATTTATGATGCATTTATGATTGCATTTATGATTGCATTTATGATGCATTGTGGTGAGGGTCTTCTCTGGTCATGGCTATTTGAGTTTCTACATATTTCTTGTACTTGAATTCCTTCACTGGATTTGGAAAATTTCCTGCTATGATTTTAAGGGATATTATACCTTTAAAGTTGTCTTATAATTTTTTTATTCCTATAATTCTGAGTTTATTATTTTTTGTGTCATCTCGTAGTTGGTTGCATGGTGTCTTGTCATTTTTAGGGTATCACTGAGTTTTTATCTTCTATATCTACCTTGTCTTTATTTCTGACACTGTTCACCCCTTGGTCAAGTCTGACACCCACGCTTTCCAGTGTAATTTTCAGATTCTTTACCTCTGCTTGCTTTTCTCTGTTTTTCATACTTTCTAGTCCTTTTCTGAAATGGTCATTCATGTCTTGTATTGCTTTGTTTAACTCAATCAGTTAACTGTTGATTTTTTCTTTAAGCTTTTTGAATACTGTACTGGTAAAATTCTTCATCTGTTTAATCAAATCATCTTTGAGCTCATTAAACATCTTATGCGTTTGCTTATATATTTCTTCTTTTATCACTTCCAACATTCTAATCATTTGGTTTTTGAGTTCTTTGCCTATAACTTCTGATACTTTCATGTCTATGAGATCAGTTTGGAGGGAATTAGAGGTTTGGGGGCAAGCTGTTGCCTTATTTTTCACATTTCTGTTGTTTTTGTGTTGTAGGTTGAAAGTTAGGGTACAGAAACTGTCACTGCTGTGGAGGTCTCTTTAGTTAGGTTCCATCACCTGTGGTGTGTCCTCAGGTTTGGTTATGTTTTGGTATTTATACCTCTCTTCAACCTGTTCAGCATTTGAGGGTCTTCTTAGTGTCCAACGCTCTTCTGGGAGTTTGATCTTCAGCAACACTTCAGAGAGGAGCAAACAGGGGCTGGGGATTTAGCTCAGCGGCAAAGCGCCTGCCTGGCAAGCGCAAGGTCGTGAGTTCGGTTCCCGGTACC
>NW_004955425.1:27330060-27446600 GCF_000276665.1 Chinchilla lanigera | reverse complement strand
AAAAAAAAAAAAAAAAAAAAAGAGAGGAGCAAACAAACCACAGTAATGTTGATTACCCAAAGGCAGGCTAGATATTGGTATATAGTAAGAACCAATTAAAAACTAACTATGCAACCATTAACAACAGAAAAAAGTGATAATAATAGAGCCAAAGACTAACTGATTATTAACATACGAACCAATAATAGTTACAGCTACAACATCCTTAACAATAAGAAAGAGATCTGCACTAATAATGTAGATATAAATACACACCAAATATTAACCATACCAAATATCTATCTACTACAAGCAACCGCTCTACTGCCCTTAACAATAGAAAAGAATTCAGCAATAATTGCATAGATTCAACTAAATAACTAAAAATTAATAAAGATTAATAGTAATAAAAAATAAAATAAAATAGAGAGGTAAGAAAGAAAAGAAGGAAAATTTGAAAAAGAAAAAGGAAGATGAAAAGGAAAAGAGAAAAGAGATTAAAAATCCAACAAAAGACTAAAAGCTATTTAATAGAATCAAGTAAAAAAATCACAGAAAAAGACCAAAAAAAGTAAGAAAAAAAGAATAGAAAAAAACAAAAGAAACAAAAACCAAAGATAGAAACAAACAAGTGAAAAAAACAAAATAAAGAGAAATAAATCCCCAAAATTCCTCTGCATGTTTGAGTGAGTGGTTTCTTTCCAGGCCCTGTGGTACTGGAATTCAGCAGTTGTGGGTGGGGGACAGTGAGTCACACCTGGGGCTGACTCTCTTCCATGCCCGTTCCTTGCTGTGCCGACGAGGAGTCCTGCCCTGCCTTTCCCGCTGGGTGTGGTCAGTCAGTGGTGTGGTGACTGCTTCAGAGCTGTGCTCATTCTGCGTGGCTCTTAGTGTTTGTGCCCTTCTGTGTGTCATAAGTCATAACTATCTCAGACTGGCATTATGTTCTGTGGGCTCGTGAGTTGCCCCCTTGCTCCAGAGGGTCCTCTGTTTGCACACCCCAAGATGTGACAACCATCCAAGCTGAGGTGGATCCCTGATCATGCTGGCAGTGGGAAAAGCAAGTGGTCCAGCGAGCTCTGTGCTGGAAGTAGGCAGTGAAGGCTACCAAGCAGTCTCCTGGACTTAATGTCAGCACTTTTTGACTCAGCCCCCTCAGCAAACCATATGGCCATGTGGCGTCTCACCACAGAGCTAATTGCTGCTTAAACTTCTCAGGGGGTCTGCATCTAGCCTGAGTCACCATGAGGTGACTACCTCTTGAGGCCATCTCCCACCCAGTCACTGCGGTAGGGAGATCCTAGAGACTCTGAAGTGAAGTTGTTCTCTGGCTCTGAAGTGAAGTTGTTCTCTGGCTGCCAATTCCCAGAATGTCTCAGTCTTAAACAATGAACCCCTCCCCAAAATGGCCTCTGATTGCATTGCTTCCAAGTATGGCAGGGGCTGGAGAGAATTTCTTCTCCAACTCTACCCTGCTATGCAGAAAAAGTCACTTCAGAGTAAAGCTCCACCCTGTATTTGCAGCTTATAATAATTGTGGGATTTTCTGGGACTAGAGTTGCTAATCTGTAGTTTCACCCAGGAGATAAGGACCTTACCCTACTAGTGTCTGCAGGCAGGACCTCTTCCCCTGGGAGCCCAAGGTAGTGGTCTAGACTGCTTCAATCTTTTCTCTGCCTTGTTTTCAGCTTCCCTGTAGTTTCTAATTTTCCTGTCAGGTCTCTCTTAGTTCCCGAAGCTCTACTTTCTTTCTTTGCTAAGTTGTTGTTTTCCAAGGTCTGGATTCCAGGGCCTGAAGAGGCTGTATTTTGCTGTAGTCTTTACTCCACAATTTTTAATCTCCTCTGCTAACCATTCACCTATTCATGAACATTTAGGTTGCTTCTCATAAAGAGTCAGCAGGAAGGAGGAAGGGAAGCCATGAGTTCTCACAGCTGAGTTCTTCACCTAAGAGGACTGAATTCATCTGTCCTTGCAGCCTGACCTTATAATTGTTCTTGTTGTAGCAAGTAGAAAATACATATGGCATTAAGAGTAAGAGATCAGCAAGTTAACTTAGTCACTTAAATCAGGGAATTGAGTAAAGCAGATCTGGCCTCTGTGATATGAGTAGGATCTGGATAGAGCAAAAAGGCAGAAGAAGGATGGATTCATCTCTTCTTGTGAACTGGGACATCCGTCTTCTGCCCTCAGGCACTGGCATGCCTGGTTCTTGGGCCTCAGTGCACCAGGACTCAGGGGAGGTCTAACTAAGTTCTAAGTTTCTTAGGTTTTCTGATTCAGACTAAATTAAACCACTAGCTTCCCTTCTTCTCCAGCATGAAGACTGCAGACTGTGGGACTTTTTTGGCCTCCATACTCATGTGCACCAAACCCTATAATAAGTCTTTACTATCATTTAGATCTTAAATGTTCCTCAACTCCAGCCTGTGGCACTACTGGGAGGTGGTAGGGCTTTTAGGAGGCGGGGGGCTTGTGGGAGGAAGTGAGGTCATGAGGCCATGGCCTAGAACAGGATATATGAGAGGAGATATATGTCCTGGCCCCTCTTCCTCTCTCTTTATGCTTCTTGGATGCATGAGTTGAGCAGGTCTTCACCACCATGGGCTCCTGCCATGATGTCCTGTGCCATCACAAGCCCAAAGCAACAAGGCAAAGGGACCATGGACTAAACCCCATGAAACTGGGAACCAAAAGGAGCATTTTTTCTGTATTTAGTTGATAATCTCAGATAACTGTAACACAAAGGTGATTAACATAATTTCTCTCTCTTTTCATACACGTCTCCTTTTGGTTCTGTTTCTCAGTAGAATAGTAACTAATACAGTATTATTATTTTAATATTGAATCATTTGAGAGTAAACTATTGATATAAATATTCCCAAATACTTCATAATTCATCTCCTAAAAATAAGGATATTCTCTAAAAAACTAACAAGGCAATTATAAATTCAAAAATATTGATGTTTTATTTTCTAATATGTGGTCCATATTCAAATCATTCTTTTTTAAAGTTAGTTTTTTAAAAATTTGTATAGACTACTACTTTGGTCAGTTTTCATTTCATAACTGGCCAGTGGAATGCTGTCTTGCATTCCAGTCCTCTCCTCCTCTGCCTCCTGGAAAGGAAAAGTTAAATCTAAAAGCTTCTCCAGAATGCTGTGTCCTTCACACCGTGTCACATCCAAAGCCACCTAATGGAGGCTGCCCACACTTGGGAGGCTAAGTGTGAACTTGAAGGTGGTGGTTACCATAGCTCTAAGGCCATATTTTGGGACAGTGCAAATCCCTGCTTGTTCCCAGCAAGCTGATAGCTAATGGCTGCATGGGGATCCTTGCTTTCTGCCTTCAGTGATTTCATGGCATCCTTCTGTGAATAAGAGAGAGTGTTCACTTGGCCACCAAGGATGGGGTACTGGTGTGTCTAAGATAAAAGTTGTTTCTTTACTTTCAAGTTTCCATTTTTCAGAGTATGTTGGTCTGCCAGGGATGTCGCAAGTACCACAGAGTGGATTCTTAATCAACAGATATTCCTTCCACTAGAATCTGGAAGTCCCAGGTCACAAGGGCCAGCAAGGCTGGGATCTGGTGATGCCTCCCTTTCCACTGCAGATGTGGCTTCGTGCCATGGCCTCTCCTCCGTGCACATCCTGGTGTCTCCCCCTCTTCCTGTAAGGACACCGGTCCTACTACCTTAGGCCTCGCCGTCAGGACCTCATGTAACCTTTTCCACCTCCTTAAAGGCTCTAGCTCCAATCACAGTCACGTGGGGGTGGGTAAAGCTTTAACCTATAGATTTTTGAGGGGACAAATTCAGCCCATAGTACAACTCAAGGAACTGTAAATTCCTTCAGTAATGGCAAGTGAGGCCCTCATCCTCTCCCCATCCCACTATCAGCTTTTGTGTTCTAGTAGTTTTATTTTTCTTCTCAAATAGGTCCAAAGTTGGCCAATCCTTTGAGCTTGTTCCTCTGTCTTTTCTTCAAGAGTCCTGGAGAATGTTCTCACTTGCTGGCCCCAGTTATCCAAGGCTCCCTCTCTGCTTCCCCTGCCCATAGTGGGAAGCAGACATTTCTCCATCCCTCATTCTTCTGGAAAATAGATTTAGACACCAAGATGTGGAGACTCCAAGTTTGCTCCTGGATCCGAGGATGTCATTGCTTCCAGCACTTCACACAGAGCTAAGGGATTTTTAAAAATCATAAATTAACATTTATTCCACTTTATTAAATAGTAAGGTTAATTATTGCTTTAAATTTAATTTTAAACATACAAAACACATACTAGGGGTCAGACCCTAGCCATGCAGGTGCCTGGGAGGTGGGCTGCTGGCACCTGGGAAGCCACGCGGCAGGGAGCGCCGGCCTTTGGGCTGGACCCTAGCCATGCAGGCGTCCAGGAGGCGGGCCGCCGGCACCTGGGAAGCCATGCGGTGGCGTGCCCTGGTGAGCGTTGGCCCTTGGGCTGGCCGCCCCCACGTGGTCGAGAACTATCATGGCACAGAGAAGCAATGACACAATTGGCCCGCCATGCGTTGGCTGTGGAGGCCCACCTGGGGATGTGCATGAATCATTCCAACATGGAGAAACCCCTGGGAATACATGCCACACAATGGGTTGCTTTTGCCCCTGCCATTGAGAACCAAAAAGGTCCAGATTCAGTGGAAGAGCAGCTGCTGAACAAGGATTTGGAGACCATGAGAATACAGACTATGCCTGAAGACTCTGAGGTCTAGTTGACTGGGGTCAGGAGAGCCATTCAGAAACTGGAAACCAGGAGGACCTTGTGCAATACCTGGGGAGATCCCCTGGAAGTCGTTCTTCCCCTGACAGTACAGGCTGTGGTGGAGGAGCATGTGGAGCTCTGGAGAGGTCTGCACTGAGATTCCTGCTGCCTGTGCTGATGGTTGGGGAGAGGACACTAAGTGGTTTCGGGGTCCCAATATGCTGGGAGGCTGGAAAGAAAAAGCTACAAAAAATGGCTTTCACCCCAGATGGCTCACTTGAGATGTTAGTAAGAGTGCTTCCACAGTATTCTATAGCTGTGATGAGGAGGAGACCAAGGAGAGAAAACAAAGAGACTGAGAAAAAGCAGCTGCTTTTGCTGCAGCACTAAGAGAAACAGACCCTAAGTCTGATTCTTGGGGCCCCAAGAAGAACTCGATGACTGCATTCATCTGCTACCACTGTTAAAAGCCAGGCCACCTCAAGAGGAACTGCCCTAAGAAGCCCCCTGGGCCATGCCCTGAATGCAAAGGTGACCACTGGAGATTGGTCTGCCCTCTGAAGTGGAGGCCTCAGAGCTCAGACCCATCCTACCAGTTAGTCTAACAGGAGTGAGGGGGCCCAGGGCATACTCTGCCTTGTCCCTCTGGCCAGACTGTCATCTCCATGGAGGAACACAAGGCAATCATGACTATAGAGGAAAAAGAAAGCAGCCCGTTTCTAGACACAGGTGCAAGTCATTCGGTCCTTCTTTTCAATCCTGGCCTTCTGTCCAGCCATCATACCTCAGTGAAAGGAGTCACTGGTGAGGAGGTAATATGCTATTTTTCACAAGCCTTAGGCTATAACTACTTGTTAGATCTTTCTTGCATATCTCTGTCTTCCTGAGAAACCACTTTGAAGATACCACCATGTATTACAGCAGCCATTGATATTTTTCTACTAATCTGTCCATAACTCTGTAATGTTTGTATTGTTCCTATGCTGTTTTATAAATGGATGTATGTTTATTACTATGTGTTTCCTACAACCATTGAGAATAGTCAGTGAATATTCAATTGGTCACTCATCTATAGCTCTATTTATTTCCTTTAGAAACCCTTTGAAGATACCAAAGTATAGTACAACAGCCACTGATAATAACTTACCACTTTTGTGTGTAACTCACTATTATTTGTCTATTTGTTTTCCTGAGAAACTATCCTGTAGATAACAATATGTAAAACAACAACCATTGATAATTTCCTACCACTTTGTCTGTAATTTGGTAAGCCTCCCATTATTATGTTATCCTTCTTTTACCCTTTAAAATAAAAAGTAAAAAAAACCCCACATACTATATGAAAAGTTATATGTAGAGAAGTCTTGGTTCCACTCCTTTGTCAGCCTCTCTGTTCACCTTCAATCGGCCATCATTACTTTTATTAATTTCAGGTCTGTCCAGGGTTTCTTTTGGCAACACACAAACACACACACACACACACACACACACACATGCACACACACACACACACACATTAAACTATGCTGCTTCCCACCTTGTTTTTACATATAATAACATCTGGCAATTGCTCCATGTACACAAATTTTTCTTGTTTCTTTTGAGTAGCTGCATAGCATCCAATTGTGTGAATGTCTTATAGTTTATTCAGCCAGTTCTTTAACAATGGGCATGGAAGTTGTTTCTAATCTTTTAATATCACAAATAATGTCAGGATGAATAACCTCATGCTTATTTTGCTTTTGTTTTGTGAAGGTGTAAGCACAAATTCCTAGGAGAGTCACTGGTATGTTCAAGGGCAGATATGTATGTGCTTTTGTTAGATGGTGCCAAACTCCTCCACAAGCACTATTTTTGCTTTCCCACTAACAAACATATAAAAGTCCCTACTTCACTGTAGTGTCATCAGTAGAGTCTTATCCAAATCTAGTTTCCCACCAATTGTATAGACAAGAGATCATGTTTCAGGACAGTTTTAACTTACATTTCTTTAACTATGTGTGGATTGAACATATTTTCAAACGTTGAAAGCCTTATTTTGTACATTAGTTTTTTGAGACAGGGTCTCAATATGTAGCCCAGGCTGGCCTCAAACTGGTGACTCTCCTACCTCAGGCTTTTGAGTGCTGGGATTATGGGCCTGTGGATGCCACCATGACAGGCTCTGTTTAGAAGCTCCTGAGACTTGATCTCTGTAAACTGTTTATAGTTTTCCCCATTATGTACTAGCTTGTAGACTGATTTTTAAGAGCTTAACCCAAATCTTTCCTGATACAAAGTCTGTTTTAACTTAATTCTACTAAAGAGACTGATACACGAGATACAAAATCAAACCAATGAGGAAGTATCACAGCGTTGTATTTTGTTCTCTCACTCCTAAAGCCACTGTAATGAAAAAGCATTGGTGACCCCTTAAATTTTAACTTTTCTCCTCTGGTCCTATGAGTCCACTGAGGTACACTGGTGTCAAACTAGCTTCTTAGCTTTCAAAATCTCAGTCAGTCTTCTGGCTGTGCTAGAACATGGCTTGAGCAAACCAAAGGTTGTAGTTTTGATACCCATATGTGTGGTTGGCTGCTCCCCAGCCAGGAGTGGGGCTGCCCAGCCCCCTCTGGTTTGGACAGAGGTCCCAAAAGGAGAGCCTGTGGAGGAGGAGGGCCAGCGGCATCATCACAAAGTGCAGCTCGACAGTGGGTGGCTGCCTGAACTCCTGATATTCAGCGGCTGTTGTGGGTCTCTGACCAGGAATTTCCCTGGCAGGTGAGCAGCCAGTTGAGAAGACACATGTGTCAAGCAGGAAAGTGCGCAGCACCTTGTGTGGCTTTGTTCACAAGCTGGTGGCCCCCACTGGAGGTGAGCTGGGGCTCACGCATGTTGTCCCAGCAGTAGTCCCCAAGCCATGTGCACAGTCCCTGTGTTGCATAAGAAATCTGCCCCACAAAGACTGGCTGAAAGGAACACTGGACATCTGTTACCTCACGTGCTTCCTGAACTCAGGAACAGCTTCCCTGGGTGGTTTTCCCATGAGACTGAGGTCAAGATGACAGCCAAGGCTGGGGTCCTCTGAAAATGTGATTTGGGCCAGAGAGCCAAATTCATTATAGTCACGGCTATGGACTGAATGGTTGAGACCCTTTCGATTCACATGTGGAATTCTAACCCATAACGGGATGCTTTTTGGAGGTGGCACCCTTGGGAAGATCAGGTCATGAGGTCGTGAGGGCAGAGCCTTTCAGAATGGGTCTGGTGCCTTTATGAGACCCCAGGGAGCTCCCTCACCCTTCTACCATGCGAAGACCAGAAGAAGTTGCCCACCCGGGAGACAGGAAGCAACCCGATATATGTGTAGCATAAAGCCTGGATGGATGCAGGATGGAAGGTGAGAGATTGGGGTGCAGTGGCACTGAGGTTCATGAAGCTTTCTTTTGTTCTTTTGTTAAAATTTGAAAATGTTTGTTAGTACATGTTTGCAGCACATGATTACATTCCCTGTGGGGAATTAGTACATGTACCTAGCACATCTCAGTTCTTTTTATTTTTCCTTCCCCTCCACCCTGTTTTATTCTCTTCTTTTTTTTTCTTTTGAGACAGTATCTCAGTGTGAAGTCCAGGCTGGTCTTGAACTCACTGTGCAGTCCAGGCTGGCCTCGAACTTGTGGTAATTCTTCTCCCTCAGCCTCCTGAGTACTGGGATTACAGGCGTACATCACCATGCCTAGCTCTACCCCCATTAAAACATATTTTTTCAATTTTTTTTTGCCATCATGAGATCTATTTATTATTTAAGTCTTTGTCAAGTTAATTATAAACAGATTAACAGCCAGACTAACAGATGAAAAGAACATATAAAACACATTAAACAATTATACTAAATCAAGGCACACTTTTAGATACATTGGCCATGCTGGATTACAATAACTTTTCTCTCTTTTTTTCCTATTGTCTGCCTTTTATTTTGCACTTTTGTTTCTATATTGGCTTTCTCATATAAAAGAAATCATGTGATATTTAAGTTTATGTGTCTGATTTACTTCACTTAACATTATGGTCTCAAGGTATATCTATTTTCCTTCAAATGAGTCAAATTTATCTTTCTTTATGGCAGAGTAGTACTCCATTGTGTGTAAAAACCACATTTTCTTTATCTATTCATCTGCTCATGAATAGGCCAGTTCCAAGATTTAGCTGTTATAACTTTTGCTGCTATAAACATGGGTGTGCATGGGTCAGTGTAGTATGATGACTTTAACTCGTTTGGAGAAGATACCTAGAAAGAGAATAGCTGGATTCCTGATTTTAAAGGGAAAGCTTTCAGCTTCCCTCCATTTAATATGATGTTTGCTGTTGGTTTGTTGTAGGTGGCTTTTATCAGATTGTGATAAAGACCCTCTATACCTATTTTCTTCAGGGTTTTTATCATGTATAGATATTGATATTTATTCAATAGTTTTTTGCATTTGTCTATTAATGTGACTGTGTGATTTTTGTCCTTGCTTCTGTTTAGGTGGTGTATTATGTATTGATTTTCATGTGTAGAACCATTCCTACAACTGTGGAATGAATCTTACATGATTATGATGTGTGATTTTTTTGATGATTTACTGTGTTCCAGTTTTCCTTCATTATATATATATATATATATATATATATATATATATATATATATATATTTTTTTTTTTTTTTTGTCTTTTTTTGAGGCAGGGTCTCACTATGCAGTTCAGACTGGCCTTGAGCTCTCTTTGTAGCCCAGGCTGGTCTTGAACCTGCAATGATCCTCCTGCCTCAGCCTTCTGAGTGCTGGGATTAGAGGCATGCACCACTGCATCCAACCCACCTTTACTGTATTGAGGGTTATTACTTCTGCGTTCATTAAAGAGATTGGGGTTTAGTTCTCTTTTCTGGTTGGATCCTTTTCTGGTTTTGTAATCAAGGTAATTCTTGCTTTCAGGAATGACTTTGGGAGTACTACTTCCTTTTTTATTTCATTAAAGAGTTTGAGAAGTTTTGGCATTACATTTTCACTAAAGTTTTTGTAGAATTCAGCAGTGAATCTGTTAGGACCTCAGCTTTTGTTAGTTGGTAGGGTTTTGTTGTTGCTTTTTCTTTTTTTTTTTTACTTCTTCACTTTCAATGACTGTTATTGAATTATTTAGGACTTTTATATCTTCTTGGTTCAACTTTGATAGTTCATATGTATCTAAGAATCTACCCATTTCTTCTGAATTTTCTTTATTAGAGTACAAATTCTCAAAATAGTTACCAATGATCTTCTGGATTCCAGCAGAATCTATCGTGCTTTGCCTGTTTTATTTATAATTGCATGGATTTGGGTCTTTTCTTTCCTTATTGTGGTATGATTAGCTAAGTTTTTGTCTATTTGGTTTATTCTTTCAGAGAACCAACTCTTTCATTCATTGAGTCTTTGTATTTTTTAGTCTTATTTTCATTAATTTATGCCTTGATATTTATAATTTCCTTCCTTGTACTAATTTTGGATTTGGATTGTTCTTATTTTTTAGGACTTCAAGAGGCACGACTAGGTTATTTATCTGAGCTCTGATGTGGGAATTCACCACTATAAATTTCCCTCTTAGGACTGCTTTCATTGTGTTCCATAGGCTCTGATATGTCATACTAGCATTATCATTTGATTGTAGGAGCTAATAATTTCTTCTTCAATTTCATCTGTAACCCATTGCTTATTTAAGAAAGTATTGCTTAATTTCCATGCATTTGCATAATCTGTGGTTTCTTTTGCCATTGATTTCTAGTTTCATTACACTATGATATGATAATATACATTGGATACTTTGGATTCTTTTGTATTTAGTTAATCATGCTTCATAGGCTAGTATGTGGTCTATTTAGAAAAAGTCTCATGTGCTGCTGAGAAGAATGCGTATTCTGTTGAGGCTGGGTGGAAAACTCTATAGCTATCTATTAAGTCCATTTGTCTGAAGGTTTGGTTCAATTCTGATATTTCTTTGTTGAGTTTTTTGTCTGGTTTATCTGTCTGTGGCAGTGAGGTCTGACATTGCAATTATATTGATGTTTATCTGATTTTTCATGTCCATTAGTGTCTGTTTTATGAATTTGGGCACGTTGACATTTGGTGTGTATATGTTTATAATTGTTATTGCTTCCTGTTGTATTATTCTACTAATCATTGTATTCCCTTAACATTCCCTGTCGCCTCTGAACAGGTTATTTTTTGTGTGTGTGTGTGTGTGTGTGTGTGTGTGTGTGTGTGCCAGGAATTGAACTCAGGACCTTGCGCTTGCCAGGCAGGTGCTTATGCTACTGAGCTATATCCCCAGCCCCTGAACAGTTTTGGTTTGAAATGTACTTGGTTTGAAATTAGGATAGCTACTCTTGCTTTCTTCAAGTTTCCTATTACTTGGGATATTGTTTTCCATCCTTTGGTGTTGAATTTGTGAATCTCTTTTTGAATTAAATGTGTTTCTTGTGTTCTGCATATCACTGGATTTTGTTTCTTGATGCGTTCTGTGTCTTTTAATTGGGGAATTGAGACCATTTATATTGAGAATTATAAGTGAGAGGTGTTGACTTATTCCAGTCATTCCTTTATTTTCCTGTCACTGATGTCCTTATTTTTGTCCTTTTCCTTTTGCTTAGCTGCTCATCCCACCAGGTGTATTCATTCATTTTGATTTATTGGCACTGTTTGTCTCATTGTACCTTTCTAGATTATCCTTGAATCTTTTGTAATGCTGGTTTGGTGGTCATGAATTTCTTGAGGTGCCTCTTGTCATTGACCTACCTTATTTCTCCATCATTTTGAAGGAAAGTTTTGCAGGATACATAAGTTGGGGTTGAAAGTTGTTCTCTTTTAGGGCTTGAACACTTCACTCCAAGTCCTCTTGGTCTTTAGTGTTTATATTGAGAAGTCTGCTGTTGTTCTAATGGGTTTAACTTTTAGAAGTGATTCATTGCTTTTTTCCAACAACTTTTAAGATTTGGTCTCTGTGTTGGACTTCTGGTTCTTTGAATATAATGTGGCATGGAGAGATTCTCTTTGGATCATGACTGTTTGGTGTTCTATATTCCTCACTTATCTGTATGTTTATTCTTTCCCTATATTTGGGAAGTTTTCTTCCATTATTTCTGTGAACATATCTTCTGATTTTTCACTTATTCTAATTAATCTTAGATTTGTCTTCTTTGCATCATCTAATGACTGTTGGATCCATTTTTCATATTCTCTTCTAGCTTTTACGGTATCTCTGAGTATTTGGTCTTTGGAGACATCATCTTCTAGTTCTGAGATCTTATCCTCATACCAGTCACTTCTGCTGCCCATACTTGCAATGTAATTTTTCATCTCCTGTATTTCCAACTGAAACCTTTTCATAGATTATAAGTGTTTGCTAAACTGGTCATTTATATTTTATATCAGTTTGGTTAGCCCAACTAGCTTTTTATGTGTATTCTGAAATCTTCTGGATCATTTTGGTTATTATTTCCATTATCTATTTACTTATATCTCCTGTGACCCTGCTGAGTACTTCTTAAATCTGTATTCTAACCTCCTGTTTTATCCTTTTCAGTGATTTGGGGATGTGACTTATGCTATTCCACCTTGAAGCCTAGTGGGTTGGCTTCAGGGGAGTTGAGAGTTTGGGGCAGCATTTTGTTGCCTTGTCTTCTCATGTTTCTGTTGTTTTGTTTGTTTGCTTTGTTTTGTTCGGTTTTGTGGTGAGGCTTGTGGATACTAATAGTGTAATGACTTTGTTGCTAGTATAGAGGTCTCTTTAGTTAAACACTTCTCAATGATGAACTTTGGGAATGACTAACTATAGTCCTTTGCTTCAGCTCTAAGATTTGTCTACCTTGGTTAACTTGGGAGGAGAGGATACAGTGTAATTGGCCAACACCAAGTTCTCTGGGAATGTACTATAGTATTGTTAACATTGCAAAGACAAACCAGATGTTGGCTTACAGAGAAAACCCATTAATAGCAGTGGTTATGCAACCCGGCTAGTATCAACCAAATCAGCTATAGTAGTTCAAGACAAATTGGATATTAACATGCCATAAGAAACAATTGTGTACCACTCTTAACTTGAAAGAAGAAATCAACAATTTTAGTATAAACATTAAGACAACCCAGGTATCACCTCACAGCTAATATGGGCTAAGTGCAGCAGCTATATCTCCGCTAATAGTAGAAGAGTTCAACAGTAATTTTATAGAGTTAACTAACTCTAAAGATTAATAAGCTTTATGGTTATACTAAGAAAGATGTAGGGAGCTGGAATGGATGAATGCAAGAGAAAAGATTTGAAATCTTAAACTATATGATAATAGGAAGAAAAGGAAGTGGTACAAAGTATCCTATTGCAGAGTAGAATTATGTTTATAGAATTAGGTAAAGGTAAGAGAAAAAGTCCTGACAAGAAATAGAAGATAAAAGAAAAAGAAGGAGAAAAGATAGAAGTTATATGGGGAGAAAAATGAGAAAAAATTAAAGAAAGGAAAAAAAAAAGGGAGAAGACGTTAAAAATAAAGAAAAAATTAGAAAATATAAGAAAAAGAGGTAATAACCAAGGAAAAAGGACAAAGGAAAATACCACAAATTACAATAATTTGGTGAAAAAGAAAGAAGAAGGAAAGAAGAAAAAAGAAAAAAAACAACCAAAACAAATATAACAACACACACACACACACACACACACACACACACACACACAGGAACATTCTCTGTGATTTTGAATGGGTAATTTTCTTCTGGGAGTGACAATTCTGGGGCCGTGCCCCAGTCCAAAAGTGTCCCTGCTCATCCTGACAGATAAAGAAGCAGCCAGACCCAGATCCATGCCAGATGCAGGCCCCAGTAGGCCCCGAAGAGTAGAGCAAGGTGCCAGTGCCATGACTTGCAAATCCAGAGCAACTCCAGCTGGGCCTGGCCTCTGGGCATGGGGCTCAGGCCTGTGTTCTTTAGCTCAGATTCCTTGGGGGGGGGTCTCATTCCCACATTACCTAATGTGTTGTTCTTGCCAAAATTTTTTAAAATCTGATTTTCATGAAGCCTCTTAACCTAATTAACAATTTACAGAAAACACAGGACACAAATAAAATTTTGTATAATACCTTCAGAAAATAATGAACCCAGAATTCAGGGTAATTAATGAGACTGCTTCTTTCCCCCAGATAAGACCTAGCTAGGGAGCCAGGCATGGTGGTGCACACCTATAATCCCAGCACTCGGGAGGCTGAGGCAGGAGCACCGTTGTGAGTTCGAGACCAGCCTGGGCTACAAAGTGAGCTCAAGGCCAACCTGAGCTGAATATTGAGACCCTGTCTCAAAAAGACCAAAAAAAAAAAGAAAAAAAAAAGACCTAGGTAGAAAATAACCAGCCTTGTAAACTAGAGCTCAAAAATGCCAGCTCCAAACAGCCTGTCCTTCCCTTACCTGCTTTCACTATTCTCTTGCTTGATGGTTACTCTGTAAGGCAGATAAGGCAAGGATAGCTGACTGGGGCTGGCATTTTTGAGCTCTAATTTTCAAGGATGGGTATTTTCCAGCCAGCTCTTATGTTTGGGGAAACACAATTCTGGCCTAGAATCTCGACAAAGTCAATGTCATGGGAGAAAATAGGGCAGGGGTATTGTTCTTGATCAAGGACAGGTGATCTTGGCCTTCAGGTTGCTTGCCTTTTTTATAAATAAAGTTTTCTTTGAACATAGTCATGCTCATTTGTAGTATAATGTAATAGGTGAGAGATTACAATAGAACAGTGTTGCCTGAAAACCTAAAATATTTACTGATGGAGACCACTATGAAGCATCCCTGAGGAGGACTTAAAATAACCAAGTGACTTTTTATGTTTACTTGTGAATCTGACTAAAGCTTAGGCCACTTGTCTGGAAGTGGGTGATGGACTCATAGTAAGTGAACCTCTGTGGTCATTAATCCTTACTAAAACCTGTAATGGTGATGAAGCCTGAAAGCCTCAAAAGGTAGGCCTCAAAGGGTAGGCCTACAAGATCACAGCCAAGGATACCTGGATCCCATCTCAACTAGATAACAACTATAGACTCAGGTATCTCATTCCTGGGTAGATTAACTTAATCCTTATTAAGGATTAATTTAATACCTTACTTGAAGAAGTCCTTGAATAATTCCATGCTTCTTGAATACTCCCCTCCCTTCTGATAATCAAATAAATACAGGCTACCCAGCGGAGGTCTTGGTCTTAGCTCTGAAATAATCTTGAATTCTATGAGAGGGCTTTGATCCTCCTGGGGCCCTAAAATTATTCCATTTGTCTCTTTTTATTTAGCCTTTGCCATACACTTGTTTGGGAGATTGTGGACATGATCAGCCCGCAATAACTAAGGGATATTATAAGCCCAATGATTTACTACTTGGATCTTTGAAAAAAGAATTTGCTAAGCCCTGTTTTAGAATAAGAGAGTTTGACAACTCTTCTACGACCATGACAGAGTAAGTAGAACTGGCTAACCATCTTTCTACACAATTTTGTTTTACTGTGAATACTAAATAAAATATATTAAATATTAAATCAACACTGAGATTCCATCTCACCACAGAAGGATGACAATCATCAAGAAGTCAACCAGTAACAAATGCTGGTGAGGCTGTGGGGAAAAAGGAACGCTTCTCCACTGTTGGGAGTGTAAACTGGTGCAACCACTGTGGAAATCAGTGTGGAGATTCCTCACAAAAACTAGGATTAGAGGTCCCATTCGACCTAGCTAGTCCCCTTCTGGGTATTTTTCCGGGAGAATTGAAAACATCATACCACAGTGATATATGTGCACCCATGTTTATAGCAGCACAATTGTCATAGCTAAATCTTGGAAACAACCCAAATGCCCATCAGTTGAAGAGTGGGTAAGAAAAGTGTGGTATTTTTATACAATGGAGTATTACTCAGCTATAAAGAAAGATAAACTCAAGGCTTGTGTAGGTAAATGGATGCAATTAGAGACCATACTCATAAGTGAAATAAATCAGACCCTCATGTGTAAATATCATATTGTCTCCCTGGTGTAAGAAACTGAAAGAGTACATAAAATCTAAAAGGTACAATAGATATTGTGAAGGGGAAAGAAATTGCTCAAAAGGAAAGAGCAACTGCGATGGGGGAAAGGAGAAAAGAAAGAAAGAAGGAAGGGAGAAAATATATATACACAAGAAAGCTAAGATAATTGTATTACTGCTTCCTACTGGTTTATTGAAAGGAACAGTTAATGCTTAATTGTTTGATCAATTTTGCATACCTCTATCTGGGAATTTGAACAACTGTTTTGAAGATAATAATATGTAATATAATATCCATTGTTAATTTCCTAACATCTTGTTTTGAAATTCTGTATCATATTTATTGTTTTTTATTGTTTTTAAAAGTTTTTTATTCTCTTTAAAATAAAAATATATATTAAATAACTGCTTTCAGATGTGAGTCATTAGTCTGCACAGACTAGAGGCTCAGAGAGAAAGGAAACAAACCAGGTGAGCTTTACAACCATCCAGATTCCTGCCAGAGCTATTTTCTCACCCCAGCACAGAGAGGGGAAATTGGAACAAAATGCAGAGGTCTCACTGTGCTGAAGACAACGATGTTGGAGTTAGGGAGGTCAAGGCAGAGCACCTAGGGGAAGAAACTACATAGAGAAAAATGTCTAGGCCAAATGATTTCTCTTGCTTTACAGTGTAAACACTAAATGCCCCACTAAGGCTTGTGTACTGAGAGCTTTGATGTGATCAGTGGATTAACCCACTGGTGGTATCTGAATCTGATGGCATTATCGGGAGGTGATGGAAACAGGAGGTGGGTTCCAGCTGAAGGTAGTGGATCATGGATGTGTGACCTTGGGGCTGTATTTATCCCCAGCCCATTCCTTCTCTCTCTGCTTTCTGGCTGCCCTGAGATGTGCAGCCTTCCTCTATTATGCTCTTTGGCCATGCTGTTCTCTCTCACCACAGGCCAGCAGCAATGGAGCCAGCCAACCATGGACTGAAGCCTCTGAAACCATGATCCAAGATAAATCCTTCCTCCTCTAAATTGACATTCTCAGCTATTTTTGTCACTGTGATGAAGAGCTGACTAACCCATCTTTAATCCTTGGCTAAATACAAGCTGCATATGTGTAGGAGAGACTGCAAAAGGGTGGTCAGAGATCAGTCCCCAGGGTAAGAAAGACAACAGTGAGCTGGAAACAGAACAACTGCTGGAGCTGCCAGAGCTGAGAGATGCTTGGATTCTGATCACCAGTGCTGAACACCGAGAGCTTTGAGCAGACTGTCAGACAGGCGGCACCCCGGGAACAGGATCAGGCCTGGCAACAATAAAGGCAATTCTAGATCCGCCTCCACCACGGGTGAATCAGTCCACCAAAAAATTAACTGCTTTCAAAACAAGACTCAGTAATCTTTAAAGAAAGGCATAAGTGCCTTTAGCGTACAGACATATATATGTGTGTAGATATTATTATTATATAGTATGTGATATGTTATAATACAGACTATATATTTGTGTTTGAAATATAAAATATTTCTCAAGAAATTAAACAAGTTCCAAATGAATGCAAAAGAGCAGAAGAGGCAAAATAATTTTTGAAAAGAAGAATAATTTGGACAATTTATGTGACTGATTTTTTAAATTTTAAAGTTTGCTGTAAGCTAGAGTAAGCAAGACACTGTACACAGGTGCAGGCATGTAGGTTAATGGAGTAGAATGGAAAGTTCAGAGAGATCCTTATGTGTATTTGGTCAGTTGACTCTGGATGTTTTGTAATTTAATTTTTAAAAACAAAGCTACAAAAATAATTCATTTGGAAAAATAGCCTTTTCAACAAATGTTCCTGGGCATAAGTAACAAAGCAAACTCTCCACATACAAAAAAATTACCCTAAATGGAATACAGGTACTAAAACTGCAGAACTTTCAGCATAAAAATAAAAGAAAATCTTTGTAACTTTAGGGTAGGCAAATTTTTCTTAGGCAAGATAAGGGAAAGCACCAACCATAAAAATTGGTAAATTGGACTTTATCAAAATAAAAACCTTTGTTCTTTAAAAGACAGTATTTATTTTGTTTTGGTTTTGTCTTTTTGAAACAGGGTCTCATTATGCAGTTCAGGCTTGTGTTCAGCTCATTTTGTAGCCCAGGATGGTCTCGAACTCAAAAGTATCCTCCTGCTTCAGCCTCCTGAGTGCTGGGATTACAGGCTTGCCCTACCATGCCAGGCTAAAAGACAGTATTAAGAAAATGAAAAAGAATCAAGTCAATGACTGGAAGAAGTTATGTGTTATATACAGACTTGCAAAGGACTCAGATGAAAATCTCAATAACAAAAACACAATGTACTTTTTAAAAGGGCAAAATATTTGAACAGACACACTACAAAAAGAGTATAGATGTAACTCTAGGGATGTAACTCTGTTGGTAAAGTGCTTGCCAAGCCCTGGGTTTAGTCCTCAGCATTGCCCTACCCCCCAATAATAAAACAAAAAGAATATAAACACAAATGGCCAGTAGGCAAGTGAAGACATCGTCTCAGGCGTATCATCTCCAGTTATAAGGGGCATGCACACTAAACCACGGAGAGACGCTATGCAGCCACACGATGGGCAAAAAGGAAAGGATTGATCATATCCAGCATGAGTGAGGACACAGAGAAACTAAAACTCTCATACAGTGTGGGGGCACATAAAGTGTTATAAACACTGCAGAAGCCGTTTGGCCATTTCTTAGAAAGTTAAATATACACTTCTGTGATCCAGAAATCCTAGTTACAGATTTTTCCAAGAGAAATGAAAATATGTGTTTACAAAAAGAGTTGTACAAGAATTTTCATCAAGGTTTTTTCATCCTAATAGCCTGAAACTGGAAGCAATCCCAATGTCCATCGCAGATGATGAAGAAGCAAATTGGGGTATGTTCATACAGCGACTCTCTACTCAGCAACAGAAAGAACAAACTAGTGGCCGGGCGTGGTGGCACACGCCTGTAATCCCAGCTCTTGGGAGGCCGAGGCAGGAGGATTGTTGGGAGTTCGAGACCAGCCTGGGCTACAAAGTGAGCTCAAGGCCAGTCTGAACTGCATAGCAAGACCCAGTCTCAAAAGACCAAAAAAAAAAAAAAATTTTTTTTTCACATGTACAACAACACGGCTGACTCTCAAAAATATACACTGAGTGCAAGAAGAAAGATGCAGAAAGGTTGAAGCTGTATTTTTGTATTTATAAAGCTTCTGAGCTGGCAAAGCTGTAATGGTCAAAATCAGACCTGAGGTTGATGGAGTGGGGGTGGGGGGAGCCTGGGGAGTAGGCTGTGAGAGGAGAATGAGTGAACTTTTTCCACTTTGACTGAAGTAGTAGTTTATAAGGGTAGACACGTTTAAAAGCTCATTAAATGGCAGATTTAAAATGAATTCATTGCACTGGACATTAAATTTATTTAATTAAAAATAGAAATAATAACCAAATGCAATGTGTGATCCTCAAGTGGATGTTGATTTGGCAAAAACAAAGCTGTAAAAGTATTTTTAGGATGACTGGGCAGCTGGGGATATAGCTCAGTAGCACAAGTACCTACCTGGCAAGCGTTAGGTCCTGAGTTCGATTCCTGGTACCCCCCCCCTAAAAAAAGAAAAAGATAAAAGATGACTGGGCAACTTTAAATATGGTTTGGCTATTAAATAATATGAATTATTATTAATCTTATTTTGTATAATAACAGTGGGGTTAAATAAAACCGTCTAACTTCTTGCCCTTAGGAATAAAAGACCAAGGTTCCTGGAACTTACTTTTAAATGGCTTAGTAACAACAAAAATGGTACAATACCAAGAATACATACACAAATATACATAAAGTGAAATAAATCTGGCAAATATTACAGTGGTTGAAGAAAGTGGCAGACAGATTTTCCTTATACTTTCAACTTTTCTGATTTTTCAGAAGACATTTTCTCACAACCTTGCACACTAATAATGAGAACTGGAGGAGGAAACTTACCCTTTCTTAGAAGACGGCAGTTCTGGAGACATGGCTAGAGACAGAATATCCTCCAGATTCTCTCAGACACTTTTGTGAAGGACTTCCAGGGACAACCAGCGTTGGGAATGACAGCAGTAATGTTTTGCTGTAATGGAATATACTGGCTGGGGCTTGGGTGACCACCTGTCCTTCTTGGCTGGTCACAAGGACAGAGAGTACCTTGCCGTGTCGGGTCAGGAACAGCAGGGCTGTGGGTAGTGTTTGGAGCCACTTCTTGCTGTCCTTCATGGGAGGAAAGTGAATGGTTAACCCATCAAGACCCCTGGCATTCCTGAACCCTCTGTGCCTGCGTAGGACTCTTCTGGCTGAAATTTGCCAGCCAAGCTAAAACTCTCATAGCAAATGGTAGGCACATACAGGGCCCAGGTGACCCATTAAACAGTGAAAACTGAGGTCACACAGGTGCTTTACAAAGACCACACACATGTGCAAATGTGTCTCCCAAAAGAACCCAGATTCATAGCTAATGGAGACTCTGCCCAGAGCCTTGGCCAGCTGGGGTCTGGGAGCTAAAGAGGGTAGGGTCAGAGATCCAGAAGAGCTTTGTGAAGCAGGTGCGCACTGAGCCAGTAGGAAAGGGCAGCCAGTGAAAGGGGGGTTATGAGTCTGCTGGGGCAAGGAGAGAAGCAGGGAGGTCGAGGATGAGGTCACGCCTTGAAGGTGAGAGGGAGCTGAATTCAAGCTGAACATGCGGCAGCGAGAAAGAGATGTTGCAGAAACACCCTGAGGTTAAAGGCTGGAAAAGGGAGGGTCATGGGTTTTAGCCACTTGTGGGGCCTGGAGGAACAGAGCCAGAGTCAATCCAAGGGCCAGAGAGGTGGAAGGGAAGGGCTTGGGGATTGCCCAGGAAGGGAGGTCATGAAGGAGCAGGTGCAAAGACTTTGCCAACAAGTTTGGTGCAATACCAAGAGCGGCTGTGGAAGAGCGGTTTCCTCGTCTAGAGGTCCGAGTGTCCTTGGAGGCTGAGTAAAGAGGCAGGGATGGAGATGACAGCATCGCCAAGACATCAAGAAGGGCAGGGCTGAGGTTGGCACCCATGTGGAAAGTGACTCTGCACCAAGAGAAGAGAGGTTAAGACATGGAGATGTGATGCTTTGAGCTCCCCCAAGGGAACTCCTAGTGGGACTCCGGAGCCACCCATTGTCATCCCGCGTCATTAGAAGTAAGAACAGAGACAGAAACCTCTTGTTACGTGTCGGTGTAATCTAGACTTCTAGTTATAGTCCACGCCTTCAGGGAGAAAGTCAGGCAGGAGGGAATGAAGAAATGGATGGGACTGGCTGAGAGCAGGAGGAACTGAGGCCTGGAGTGATCAGATCTGAGAAAGTAGCACAGCAGAGAATGATACAAAGAAGGAAACATAATAGCATGCCAAGACATGGACAGTTCAGGTCACAGACCTTCTGTGGCAAGACACATGGATCCCTCCAGACGACTCACTGAGTTCCTAAGTTCACAACCCCTTTGGGGACTTTTTAGTTCATTGTTGCTGCTCTTCGTATGCTGGGGAAAAGCCACGTGGTCTGTAGCCATTATGGCTAACAAGCACGTTTCAGTTCTGTACATCTGCTTTAAAAATACATTTCTAACTTGACTTGGATCCATCCTTGTTGGGAAGACAGTAGCAAAGGAGGCGGAGCAAGTTCTGTTTTATAAACATTTATTGAGCTCCTGCATGTAAGGCATCATCTCAGCACCCACATAGGAGCAGAGCTGGCCGGCAGGCTCTGTCCCCGGGGCCAAAGGGGATGGGATGCATTTGGGCTGTGAGGGGGAGGGCAGTGGGTCTATTTGAGGAAGTGTGGCCAATGTACTCAAAGGCTTCTGTTCAAGTGTGATGAGTTGGGTCTTAAATGTCCCCAAAGGCCAAGATTTTGCCAACCTTGCCACTGTTGGAAGGTGTGGAGGACCACCTGGATGACTCTCCTTAAAAGAAGAGCAGTTATCTCCATTTTGGCTAAACCTGGCCCTATTTCCATGTACTGATATGTACAGAGCTGGCTGGGACTTCTTATCTTTTCAACTGGCTTTAAGCCATGTGAATCGGTCCAGCCGAGGTGCTGATGTGTAGTCTTTAAAGCAAGGCAACAGGTCAGTGTTTTCCCACTCCCTTGGCTCTCCCAAAAAAGGTGAGCCAAGACAGGATAGAGAGCTGAGCTCTGTGCTGTCAGCTGGGATCTGGGGATCCAGCCTCCTGTTCAGAGGCTGTGACTTCCCAGAACATAAAAGATTATACATCAGAGCTGAAGCACTGACCTCAGAACATCAGATACTATCTCAGTTGTGATATGCAGATTACTCTTTCTGCATAGCCTTCTCTGCATGCTGCAGGTGATTTCAGGCCTCCTACCTGGCCCAGCTCACAGCACTTGTGTACTTCCCACCATTGTCACAGTCACTCATCTCTGAGCCACTCCCTTCTTCATGAATTAATAAAACAAGGCTTTGGCCCTGGGTCAGGGCCTTTGTCCCAGTTAGCCATCATCCTAGCTGGACTTAGGACCCCTTGGCTCCCTACCATTTTGGATATATAATTGATGCTGTGGGTTGTGGTAGGTTGGAATTAAATCCCTAGAATTCCAATAACTTTTCCATGGAATTACAAATATAAATTTCTCAGAGTGTGAAGAGAATCGGAAGAGCTCTCTATAGGAAGGTGGTGGAGTTTTTAGGAGGTGAGGCCTGTGAGGAGATGTCAGGTGACTGGAGGCATACCCTTGAGACCCTGGACACTTCCTGTCTTTTTCTTTGCTTCCTTGCTGCCATGAGTTGAGCAGCTCCTTCATCGCGCACTTCCACCGTGATGTCCTTTCCTGCCAGAGCCTCAAAAGCAATGTAACCAAGTGACCATGGACTGAAACCATGAGCTAGAATAAGTCTTTACTCCTTTTAAGTTGATTATCTCAGCTATTTTGTCACAGTCTGGAAAATGATTAATACACCAAGCTGCATAGTGGTAGTGATCGCCTGGAAGAGGTAATTTCATGTAGACCCTGGACTGTGGCATTTCCTATCTGGAGATGGTGCTAATTTAAGTCGGAAGAGGCCAGTCATTTCTTCAGCTATGTACTAGTGGCATGTCCTATTGGTGGTTGCCATAGGTAACACTTCATGGTTTTATTACCAATACTTATGGTGTAATATGGCTTTCTTTGAGAGAAACATGGACAAGAAAATGAGAGTTAAACTTAAAAACTATCAGCACATAGCCAGATATGGTGGTGCTTGCCTGTAATGCTGGCACTCTGGGAGGCCGAGGCAGAAGGACTGAATGAACATTCAGGCCCAGCCTAGGAGGCAACTTAGCAAGAGCCCTGTCTAAAAACAAAACAAAACAAAAAGCAAAAAATAAACAAACACCAAACAAACAAATAGCGTCACTACCAACAATAAAAACCCGAAGCCAACCATACAAAATCAACAGATAATGGATGGAACAGAGATGAGCAAATTTACTGTAAGGAGACAGAACAATTTTTTAGGAATGCCAGAGAACACCTCTCAGCTAGTTTCTCCAGATGCAACAGCTGGGGCTTCCCCACAGTATGGCAGCCCAGGGCAGGCAGACTGATAACGTGACAACCAAAGGCAGCCAAAGCGTAAGTCCTAGGAAACAGTGCAGAAATTTGTTTTATGACTTAGATTTGGAGGTCACACAGTGCTGCACCACCATACTCCGTGATAGTCACCAAAAAACCAACCAGTTTCAAAGGCAGGAGACTTACTGCCCCCCAAACCCTTCTTAATAACAGCAGAGTCAAAGCAACATGGTAAGAAGAGAATGTGAAATGGCAGAGTCACAGCTCTCTTTGGAAAGAACAATCTGCTGTATCAGCTTCGACCAATTAAGAACTTCGTGGGCTCCAAAAAATGGGAAGTGGAAATAAATCACTGAGGGTCATTCTTGGGTTTGCCAACTTCGAATTCCTAAATGCACCAGATTTTTCACATTTCTTTTTAATTGGGAGGACAATAAACATTGATTTCAAGAGAACTAGCTTTATTCCGGAAGAGAAGAGCCTTCTGCTCTGCCCTTCTCCTTAGCAGTGAAAGCAGAGAAGGAAGCAAAGGGAGACATCTGGAAAGAGTGTCTGTGAGGATCTGGAATTGGCCATGGTGGTTTTTAGGAAGAAGCTACTGAAAACCAGGTTTCCTAAAACATGATCATGTGGTTCAGCATCATTTGTGTACAAGGGAAGAAACCAGTGAGGGCGGCTCCACAAAGAGGGGCTTGTTATGAGGGGGACACACAGGCCACGGAGGAAGGCTGAGGCCACAGTGCAGGGAGGAATGCAGGCGGACTTTTCCTAACAGCTGCTTGGTCACCTCTTGAGGGGAGCTCTCTGCTACTCTGATCAAAGACAGGGCCTTTGTTCTCCTCTTGGTCACCAACGTCCACTTCTCACTCCAAATTTCTGCTCCTAAGTCTTGCTAAATAGGACCAGCACAGCTTCTCCTTAGCAGGCCCAGCCCATTTCTCATACCATGGTGGTTTTACTTCAACCAGCAGCTTTCATCTGTTTGCTTTCCTGCTCTAACTTAGACTCTATCATCCAAGCTGTATTTCTCAACCTGCGCCACAGGCCGTAAGTCCCTTCCTACTAGGGTTGCCAAGTTGTCCCAATGGGCCCGGGACTTTTCTGATTTAAGCACTGGAAGTCTGGCTGCCTGGGAGGCCCCTCTGTCCCAGGCACACTCTGTCTAGAGCAGCTTGGCCCTGGTATAAGATGCTCATCTCAGGCCGGTCATTCAGGAGGAGGTGAGCTGGGTCCCCTGTGTGCTGCAAGGTCACTGTCCTCAAGCAGGCGCAGGGAGTGTCACTGAGGAAAGCATATGACTTGGGCCAGCAATGATCACTCTCTCTTGTTAAAAGTAGACTTAGATAATGGACTCATTAGAAGGGAAGGAACTGAGGTACAGCATTGTGCAGCAGTTTGCTACAGTGGAAAGAGCAGTGGACACAGTGCCTGCTTTCTACTGCTTCGCAGCAATAAATCCCCGGAGCCAAAAACTCATCTTTCTGAGCCTTAGTCTCGGCATCCATGGAATGAAAAGGTTAGGACTAGGACTTGCTTCCTTTTTTACGTTTCCCTGGGGGTGGAGGGAGCAGTGCTGGGGATGGAACCCAGGGCCTTGCATTTGCCAGACAAGCACTTTGCCATTAAGCTACACCCCAGCCCTCTTTCTTACTTTTGTCCTAGAACTTCCCGTCCAGAGCGTAGGGCTACTCATCCTCCTCAAGACGTGGTCTGCTATCATCATTATTAAATTCTTCCCTCTCCTCCCCTTCCCTCCTGCTTTCCTTCCGTCTTCATTCCCAGCACTAATTCCTTTCTCCTTGATGGGCAAGCGTGTCAGTCTATTTATCCTTGAATAGGTATGTAGTTTTATAAAATACAAATATGATTCTGTGTGCTGTCTTGGTTACTTTTTCATTGCTGGGACAAAATGCCTGACAACCACAAGTTAGAGGGAGAAAGGTATATTTAGCTCACAGTTTGTAGAGGTTTCAGCCCCTAGTCTATTGGCTCCAAGGCAGGGTGGCGTAGCCTGGTGGGCAGAAAGCAGCCAGCCTTCTCTCTTCTTTCACTTTTATCCCTTCCAGGCTATTGGTTGTTGCTATCCAACCCAGGGTGGGCCTTCCCTTATCAGTACATCCACCATCCACACCCAGAATTATGCTAAACCCATCAGTGGACAAATCTAGTGTCACACTTGTGACCCAGTCACTCCTAACAGCCTCACCTGTGAGGCTCTGGGGCGACATCTAGATATAAGCCATAACGTATGCACGTTTTAAGTGTATATACATTATATAGTCCTCACTTGGCTCCTAACAAGTTTTACTCAGCACCATTTAAAAGAATATCTCTGTGGTGCTGGCTGTTGCATGGTGATGTTTTATGGATGTCAGTCTGCATGAAGGGGCTCGAATGGATTCCTGGGTGGAAGACACCTGAGGACTAATAAAGTATTGGCTGGCAAGGGCAGCCGGGAGCGCCTGGTGGGCCTCTGAGTCTCAACTAGGAAGCCTTCCAAAGGCCTGCCAGATGTTCAGTCCTACCTCCTCGGCTCTTGCCGGGGGGACTCCTGCATGAAGCTGGGAGACATTTGCCAAGGGGACAGGAAGAAGAGGGGCCTGGATCTCACTTATATTTCATCAGGCTCTGACAAGTCTGGCAGCCGTGTGAGACCTCAGCCAGACACCAACCTCAAATCATGCACGTGTCTGCACGGCTTGGCGGCCAGCAGGAGACGCAGACTGGCCGGCGTCTGCTTGGAGAGCTTCTGTGGTTGTCCTCTGAGTGGTGTACCCAGGCCCAGCAGCTCTCTTGGTGGCACTGAGGCTTAGGAACCATGTGGAGCCTGGGAACAGGGCCGAGCGTGGAAAGTAGCGGAGCGGCTGAGCCCTCTGTCACTGCCTGCCGGTGGCGGGGAGGTGGATTCCATTCCAGGCAGCAGCGACCCGCGCTGGGTGGCCTCTGCTTCACCTCCCACGTCAGCACCACAGACCAGAAGGCTGCGGAGAGTGGAGCTGTCTTTGGAGGAAGCAGGCTTTGGAGGAAGCAGCTGTCCTCTCCTCTCTCGTCCCTGCTCAGCAGGGCCCCCTCAGACCTCTCTGCCAGCTCCGGCAAGATCTTGCGGCCTGACTGGTGAGGCCTGTGACGTCAGGGCAGGAGGTTGGGTGCTGATGTCCCCCCACTGACATACTTCCTCGCTGGACCATAGAGGCACATCTTGACTCCATTCCCAGCTCCCACTAGCCTGTCCCTTTGAAGCTGCAAAACAAGTGAAAACCACCAATAAAATGGAGAACCCCTAGACAAGCAGCAAAGGCCTCTGACGGTTCCAGTCCCCTCCCCACGTCTCGGCTGACCTGGTGTTCTGATGTACAGTCTCTCCCTTGTGTTCCTTTCTTTCCTTTTCTTAAAAATATATTTTATGAGTGCATATTAATTTCATAAAACATTGGATTTCAGTGTGCTATTTTTATACATTTTTTTTTAATTGGAATCAAGCTCAGGACTTTGCACTCACCAGGCAGGCACTGTGTCACTAAGCTATATCCTCAGCGCTACATAAAGTATTTTGCTCGTACCCACCACAATTTAACCCTCCCTCACATTATCTCCCCTTCCTCCTTATTCCCTTCTTTTCTTTTCTTTTGGGACAGGATCTCACTACGTAGTTCAGGCTGGCCTTGAATTCACTATGTAGCTCAAGTTGGCCTCATACTCGTGGCAATCTTCCTGCTTCAGCCTCCTGAATGCTGGGATTGTAGGTGTGCACCATGCCCAGCCTATGTTGGTTTTATTACTATGGCTTTGTAGTATAATCTGAAAGCATGTATTGTGATGACTCCAATATTGCTGCTTTGCTCAGGATTACTTTGGCTATCCTGGGTCTTTTGTGTTTCCATATGAATTCTAGGACTGTTTTTTGTTTTTAGTTCTGTGAATAATATCATTGGAATTTTGATAAGGGTTGCATTAAATCTGGAGAGTGCTCATGGTAATATGATCATTTTGACATTAGTTCTGCTGATCCATGAACATGGGAGGTCTTTCCATCTTCTGGTGTCTTCTTCAATTTTGTCAGTGTTCTGTGATTTTCACTGCAGAAGTCTTCCTGCTCTTTGGTTAAGGTGATTCCTAGGTATTTAATTTATTTTTTGAAGCCATTATGAATGGAATTGTTCTCAGCTGAGAAAATTGTTGTATAGAAAAACTATTGTTTTTTTTTAATGTTTACTTTGTACCCTGCTACTTTGCTGAATTTGTTTGTCAGATCTAAAAGATTTTTGGCAGCATCTTTAGGGTCTTGTAAGTACCGGACCATATTATCTGTAAGGATAATTTGACTTCTTACTTTATTTGTATCCTATTTCTTTTGTTTGCCTGATTGCTATGGGTAAAATTTCAGTTACAGTAGTGAACAGGAATGGTGGGAGGGGCCATCCTTGTTTTGCTCCTAATTTTAGAGGACATGTTCTTGGTTTTTCCTATTCAGTGTGACATTGTGCCTCTGTACTTTGAGCTTCTCAGGGGAGGACAAGAGCAGAGCCCTGAGATTACACACATGTGTCTTCCTTCACACTCTAGGACTTAGGCAGCACTAAGGATCCAAGAGGCTATCCTTTGCCTAGGGCCTGGAAGCAGTGAATCCCCCGTTCCCACACCGTGCCTCACAGAGCTGTGAATTTCAGGGCCTCCTGATGAGGCCCCCCAAGAACCTGGCTTCTCAAATACCCAAGGAGGAAGTTTAAAAAAATGTAGCAAGATAAAATAATTACAAGTGATGGCCACTGAGTTTACTCTGCTGAGTGTCTGCTCCGTGTCCTTTCATTTGGTCTTCGTAAACTTCCTACTTTGGGTGCTGTATTCATAAATGAGGAAATCAAGGCTGAGAGAGCCCTAGCAGCTGACCTATTCTACTGCTAGTAATTGGTGTGCCAGGATTTCACTGCCCAACAGATGGCAAAATCTGTGATCCTTTTTCTTTTTAAAATCAAATTTTTATTTTTATTTGTGTACGTTCACGGTACAGAATGATTATATTCCTCGTGGGAAGTTGGTATGTGTACTAATATATCTTAATTCCTTTTTACCTTCTTCTCCTCTCTTCCCTTTACCTTCCTTCCATTTCTTGGTTCCCTTCCTTTTTGCAAAAGATCTATCTCCCTATTTCCTATTATCTATCTTTCATTTTGCTTTTTATATTTTGGGTTTATCATATAAGAGAAACCATGTGACATTTAAGCTTATATGTCTGACTTATTTCACCTAATAATATGGTTAAGGTGCATTTATTTCCCTACAAATTACTCAAGTTTATCCTTCTTTATGGTAGAGTAATACCACATTTTCTTTATCCATTTGTTGGTGGACATATAGGCTACTCCCAATATTGAGCTATTACGATTTGTGCGCCTACAAACGTGGGTATGCATGTGTTAGTATAACATGATGTCTTTAACTCTTTGGGAAAGATATTTAGAAGGGAAATACTTGATCAAATTGAATTTCTAATTTTAGTTTTCTGAGGAGTTTCCAATCGATTTCCACAGTAGTACTCATTTACATTTCCACCAAAAATAGAGAAGGGTTCCTCTCCCCACAGAGCCTCACCAGAATTTGTTACTATTTGGTTTCTTGATGGCAGCATTCTTTCTGAAGTAAGAAGGAATCTTGGTGTTGTTTTAATCTGTATTTCTTTAATAGCCAAAGATGTTAAACATTTTTTCATGTATTTATTGGCAGTTTGTATTTCTTCTTCTGAGGAGTGTCTTATCATTTCAGTTGCCCAGTTTTGACTGAGTCTTTTATTCTGGGGAGGGGGCTAATTTCTTGAGTTCTTCATGTATTCTAGACATTGGTCCTCTGCCTGAGGAATAACTGGCAAATTTTTTCCCATGGCGTTTGTTGTTTCTTTATTGGTTATATTCTTTGTTGCCCAGAAACTTTGATATGGTCTCATTTGTTGTTTCTTGTGCAATATTTCTTGCACAAGAATATTTCTGTTGTTTTTTGTATAATATTTCTTGTGCAATCAGGGTTCTGCTCAGAAAATCCTTGCCTACGTCTTCAAAAGTTTTAGCTACTTTATCTTCCAGTAGATTAAGTGCTTCTGTTTTAACATTCAGATCTTTGATACATTTTGATTTTACTTTAGTACATGGTGAGAGATATAGGCCTAGATTCAATCTTCTGGATGTGGATAGCCAGTTTTCCCAGCACTGATTATTAAAGAGGCTATCTTTGCTTGAGAGTATGTTTTTGGCCCCTTCATAAAAGATTGGATAGTTGAATGTGCCTGGGGTTGTTTCTATATTCTTTCTTCTGTTCCATTGATCCACATGTCTGTTTTTTTGTTGATACCACCCTGTTTTTATCACTGTAGCTTTGTAGTATAACTTGAAGTTCAGGATTGTGAAGCCTCCTGCTTTGCTCTTGTTGCCCAGGATTGCTTTTGCTATTCTGGGCCTCTTCTGATTCGATATGAATTTTAATATTGTTTTCTCTAGTTTTGTGAAGAATTCTGTTGGTATTTTTGTTGTAATTGCATTGAATTGGTATATCAGTTTTGGAAATATGACCATTCTGACAATATTGATTCTACTTATCCAGGAACAGAGGATATTGTTCCATTTTCTGATGTCCTCTTTGATCTCCATTTTCAGAGTTCTATAGTTTTTGTTGTAGAGGTCTTTTGCTTCCTTGATTAGGCTAATTTCTAAGCATTTATTTGTCTTGATGATATTATGGATAATATTGTTTTCCTATTTTTTGGTGAGTTTATTATTAATGTTTAGGAACCATTGGTTTTTGTGTATTGATTTTGTATCCTGCTACATTATTGAATTTGGTTATTAATTCTAGAAGTCTTTTGGTGAATTTTTTGAGTCTACTATGTAAAGGATCATGTCATCTACAAATAATGATAGTTTGGCTTCTTCCTTTCCTATACATATCCTTTTCCTTTCTTTTCCTTGCTTAATTGCTCTGGCTAATATTTCAAGTACTATATTCAACAGGAGAGGTGATAGTCTACATGTTTGTCATATTCCTGATTTTAGAGGAAAAGCTTTCAGCTTCTCTTTATTTAACATGATATTGGCAGGAGATTTGTCATAAATGGCTTTTATCAAATTGAGATAAGGTCCTTCTATTCTTATTTTCTTTAGGGTTTTTTTTTATGATGAATGGATATTGGAGTTTGTCTAAGGCTTTTTCTGCATCTATTAAGATGATCATGTGATTTTTGTCTTTGCTTTTGTTTATGTGATGAATTAAATTTATTAATTTGTATATGTTGAACATTCCCACATCCCTGGGAAGAAACCAACCTGGTCACAATGTATGATCTTTTTGGATGATTTGTTGCATTCTGTTTGTCCACATTTCATTGAGGATTTTTGCATCTATGTTTCTTAAAGGGATGGGCCTGTAATTCTCTTTTTTATTTGGCCCTTCTGTGGTTTTAGAATCAGGGTAATGGTAGCTTCCAGGAATGACTTTGGGGTACTCCTTCCCTTTAAATTTCATTAAAGAATTTGAGGAGTATTGGAGTTAGATCTTTCCTGAATTTCTTGTAGAATTCAGTGGTAAATTCATTGGGTCCTGGCCTTGTTTTAGTTGTTAGTGTTTTTTTTTTACTATTCTTTCAGTTTCATTGCCTCTAATTGAATTATTCAGGGTTTAATATATTCTTAATCAAGTTTTGATAATTTATATGTATCTAAGAATCTATTCACTTCTGGATTCACCAACTTGTTAGGAGTACAAGAGTTCAGAGTAGTTACTCATAATCTTCTGGATCTCGGCAGTGACTTCATGTTTTTCATGTCTAACTACATTGATCTGGGTCTTTCTTTGCTTTTTTTGAGTAAGATTGGCTAAGATTGGCTAAAGGTTTACATCTATTTTTTATTCTTTTGGAGAACCAGCTCTTTGATTCAATGATTCTTTGTATTGTTTTTTGAACTTATTGTCATAAATTTCTGCTCTGATCTTTATAGTAATTTCCTTCTTTGTACTAGCTTTGGATGTGGGTTGTTCCTGTTTTTATTCTGGGACCTTGAGGTGCATCATTGGTTTATTTGTGATCACTGTTTCTCTGATGTGGGCATTTATAGCTATAAACTCTCTCTGTCTTTCTGTCTCTCTGTCTCTGTTTCTCTGTCTGTCTCTGTTTGTCCCCCCTCCTCTGTCTCTGTCTCTGTATGTTTATCTTTGTCTCTTAAGGCTGCTTTCATTGTGTCCCTGAAGTTCTGGTATGTTGTATTGTCATTATTGTTTGATTTTAGGAACTGTTTAATTTCTTCTGATTTTTTGATGACCCATTGATTATTCTAGTGTATTGTATAATTTCCATAATTTCTGTGGTTTCTTTTGCTATTGATATCTAGTTTCATTGCATTATGATCTACTGACATCCATGGGATAATTTTGATTCTTTAGAATTTATGTAACTATGCTGTGTGGCCTATTTTGGAGAAGGTTCCCTGTGTTGCTGAGAAGAATGTATGTTCTGTTGTTGTTGTTGAATAGAACACTCTGTGGATACCTAAAATGTCCATTTGTTTGCAGGTATGATTCATCTCTGATATTCTTTGTTGATTTCTTTGTGTCTAGTTGATCTAGTTGTAATAGTGGTGTATTGAGGTTCCCTCACTATAATTGCTTTAATGTTTATCTGATGTTTTATTTTCAGTAGTGTTTGTTTTATGAAGTTGGGCAATCTGATGTTTGGTGCTTATATGTTTACAGTTGTTGTCTCTTCCTACTGAATTGTTCCATTAACCAATATGCAGTAACCTTTTCTTTGCCTCTTCTGATCAGTTTTTTTCTTGAGGTCCACTTTGTTTGAAAATAAGATAGCTATTCCTACTTATTATCAGGTTCCCATTACAAGGAATATTGTTTTCCATTCTTTGGTTTTTACTTATTAATTACTTTTTTGACTAAATGTATTTCTTGTATATAGCATACTGTTGAGTTTTGTTTCTTGATCCATTCTGCCAATCTATGTATTTTGGTTGAGGAATTAAGGCTGTTAATATCAAGAGTTCTTACTGAAGGGTATTAACTATTTCTGTCATTGCATTATTTTCCTGTTGCTGATTCTGTGTTTATCCCTTCTGCTTACCTGTCACCCTGCCTGCTATATTCATTCTTTTAGACTTTTTGGCACTGTTGGCTTCATTGACTCTTTCTAGGCTATACTTGGGAATTTTTTTGAGTACTTGTTAGGTGATCATGAATTTCTTTAGATGCTCTTTTTCATGGAAAGACCTTATTTCTCTCTCAATTTTGAGAAGATAGTTTTGCAAAATATATCAATCTAGATTGGAAGTTTTTTCTTTTAGGGCTTGAAACACTTTAAGCTTGTCTGGCTTTTAAGGTTTGTGTTGAGAAGTCTGTTGTGATTCAATGGGTTTACCTTTATACATGACTTCAAGTACTGGGATTTTAGACTTGAGCACACAGATGCACTTTCAAGGGTGATGACCCCAGTGACCTAGCTACTCCCCTACCCCACCTCTTAAGGGTTCCACATCACCACACAGGACCTGTCTCCAATAATGGACCTTTTGGGGACATTCACAAACTATGGCCAAACCTCTCTCTCATAACAGAGACCCGCTGCCTCATGTAAACTGGACACAGTGAGCTCATCAGGCCCACTGCCATGTCATTATGCAGTCAAAGCAACACTGATGAAGCCTGGACAAGCACGCCCAGTGGGATCACTTGCAGTAACTCACTTTGGCTCCCAACAACACAGCCAGGATACAGAGGGCAGAATTCTAAGAATGCCTTCTCCATGAACGATCCCACAGCCTGCTGTTCCTTATAACAGGACAATGGGTGCTAAGTGTCTTCTGTCTTTTCTGTGTCCTCTCACTTGACCTTCATAACCTTATGAGATAGGAACTGTACTCATAAATGTGACTGATATATAATATATATAAATATAGATATAGATCTAGGTATAGATATAGATATAGATATAGATATAGATATAGATAGATAGATAGCATGGCTGACCTGAGGAAAGGACTAACCAGAATTGTATCCAACTATGACAGCAAACGGTTATATTCACCCTTGGCCATAAAAAGAGTAGCTGGATGGTTAGCCGTACTGTGGTCATGATGAGCATCAAGACCATCTCTTTATATTTTACATTTTACTTTATTTTGAGGATAACATGAATATTTGGGGGTGGGGATCATTTCTACATAGATTCAAAAGTTATATAGCACAGTTGACCTAAAAAGGGATTATCCAGGTAGGTGCAATTTAATCACATGGGTCTTTAAAAATCAGAGGTCTTTCTATGACTGCTGAGGCAGAAGAGGAAGGTACAGAGGGGAAGCCCCAGAGATGTGAAGCTTGAAAACTTCAACTGTGTGGAATGGTTGCTGCTGGCCTCATGCTGGACAGAGCCAAGGCAAGAAGAATGTTGACAGCTTCTAAGAGCAGCAAGTGACCCAGGCAAGGAAAGGGACCCCAGTCCTATGTGTATACAGGGATGAATTCTGCCAACAGCCTGAGTGAGCTGGAAGCAGATTCCTCTCTGAGCCTCCAGGAGCTGCCGGTGAATGTCTGACCTACACAACTGTGAGCAAGTAGATGAATGTAGTTTTAAGTCTCTGTCTGTGGTCACACTGAAGTAGAAAAGCTAATACACAAGTCCATAAACTCCTGAGTTCAGAAGTAGGCTACTGTCCAGCAGCACAGATCTACCCTCTTCTCAGTTCTTAAACTAAGACCTACCTCTCAGAGAGGCTTACCTCATCATTTTCTGGAAACGGCAGAGGCTGTGACCCAAATTCCACTCCTATCAAGGTAATGTCAGTTCAGTGGGGAAAACAAATCTAAAGGTTACCAGAGCACCGTGAAATGACCTGCTGGCCCCATCAGCCACAGTCACAGGCAGATCGTTTGTCAACAAGCACATGCCCTTCATGGAAGAGCAGTTTACAAGCATGTTAGCAAAACAGACTGTCCTTCTGGCTGCTAGTAAGGCAAATACCCCACTTTCTTGTTCTAGAGATTAATCAGCAATAACTCAGGTCCTACCTCTCACTAGGACACAGGGAAGCTCAAGCTAGAGGAAGGTATAAAGGCACGGAATCCATGCAGCAGCGATCGCCACCCCACATATTCATGTCATCCTTGAAACAAAGTAAAATGTAAAATGGGGAGGCATAGTTTTGATTTTCAGCGTGATAACAGTACAGCTACAATAGCACAGCCATGATCCAACCTTTTACTGTAAAAGGTGAATATGACCATCTGCTGCCATAGTCAGTTACACTCAAACAAATCAAACAGGTTAAGATATAATTCCTGCTACTGAGATTTCCCTTGAACTATTGTAGACATCTGACATTCATTTAAATGGAGACTCAGTTCTTAGAGTTAAGGTTCCATATCTTCTCCATCCTGCGTCATTACGATGTATTAATTCTCTTGCTTCTCTGAGGGGGCAGAGCCAAGTAACACAGATCACCCCCATGTTTGCTCAGACTCCCTACAGATCTTCAGCTCTGGCCCCCAAAAGGCACAAAACAGGACAGGGCATGGCTATCTGACCCAAGTCACCCTGTCCAGCATCTCTGCCTGCTTTCTCCACTGTCAGGGAGGAGTTACCTGGCTGGTAGGGGACACTGGGACAGGTCTGGCTCCTGTTTTCTAATCAGGTTTATGACTGTGTTGCTCTCACGTTAACACCAGGGGCAGAGCTGAGCCTATGGGTCCCTGTCCTCAGGACTCTGATTGTGCCGCCAGGCAAGACAGAGAGCACCAGGCCCTTGCTGCTCCCCACCCACTCCTCTACCTCTTCACCCCGCCGGCACCCATGTGTTGCAGCTAGGGGAAGCCACACACAGTGCCATATTTATCCAAGTGTTTGGGAAGACATTTTTTTTTTGTAACAGGAACCGAAGTCAGGATCTTGTGCTTGCCAGGCAGGCATTTGTGCTGTTGAGCTATATCTCCAGCTGGAACACACTTTTTAAAAATGAACAGATTCCCTATTTTTTCATGTCATCTAAGCTCATGGCTTTGTTTTGTTTGTTTTGCTTTTTTTGTGGTTGAAATATTTGGTACTCTCTTTCCACCTGTAGTCAGATCAAACTGAATATGGAGCATATTGTTGCAGAAACAGTGACACTTTAGGCTGATGGCCTGAGAAGCTAGTTTTGAATATACACACACAGACACACAGACACACAGACACACATACACACACACACACACACACACACACACAGAACTTCCCCAAATCAATTCTGACCACAATGTGTCCCGGCAAATGTTTTGGTCAGAAAGACATGACCGTCCCTAATCTCACTCCTACTGCAATTCTCTGATAATCTCAGAAAATTCTGCTTTTGTGGTTTTATTGTCATTCTTCATCCATCTCTTTGGACTATCATCATTTCAAAATTATAATTTTTAACTAGGGATATGGGTTGGTCATTAAAAATGGGAAGTGTGATGTGTTAAGTCAAAAGCAGTGAAACGCACAGGGAAAGTCAGAATTGGATATTATTGATGGGGCGAGGCGACTAACCCACAGCAAGTGAATGAGTATCTAAATATGACTAACCAAAAGCAAGTGAATGAGTACCTAGATATGGTTGATCTGAACTCCTGGGAAACATTTGGATGTCAACCTAGACAAAAAGTCCAAGCACTACCACAGACTAAACAATGGAAAGTAAATATCCTCCTATGAAAAATTGTATTTTCCAAAGAGACAGTGATATCTCCTGTCCCAAGTGTTTGTCTGCAATGTGACCTTGACATTCTTCCCATAAAGAGCAAGAATTTAATTCCCTTCCTCTGTGTCTGGGTTGGTGTGGTCACTTACTGGAGGAATAAAATGAGATGAACTTGCAGGGCTCTACATCTCAGCTTCCACTCTCTATACCCGAAACACTCCTTCTTGAAACCCAGCCCTGTGCTGGCGAAGCCACGTGGGGAAGCTTGTGTGGGTGCTTCTGCTGACAACCCATCTGAGCTCCAGCGCCTACTTTTCCAGTTTATTAAGTATCTTTCATCATGCTTTATGCACATATGAGACAGATCAGAAGAGTCCGACTTTCTCCCCTTTTTCCTGTGACAGCTGGGGAACCTGCTTTGGCTGTGAAGCCACTCCACCAAGCATGCCTTCACTCCTGCTCGGTCCCCACCCCCAGGATGGGCTGTGAGGACTTGCTGTGGTGTCCTCCTTGGTTATTCAGTGGCCACCCTTCTCTAAGACACTCTGTCAGGAGGTGCAGCTTAGCTATCAGCCACAGCGCCCCTCCCCCATTCCCACCTCTCCAGGCAAGGCTGCTGCTGTTCTTGTGGGGTGAGGTGAGTCACCCTAAAGTTGCTAAGGCCAGGGAAGGAGGGATCTAGGCCAGGTATTAACATTCCCAACCTCCTGAAGCCCAATAAGCTGTGCTGAACACAGCTGGCCCTCTGGAAGTTTGCCCATTTTGGATCTCACCATTTTGCACAGATGTAGCAGCTGTCAATCAAACAGCTCCTACCTCCCCACCCTTTCCCTGAACTCCAGCCTGGACAGCTGCAGGTATCCCGGAGGTCCCGCATCCACTCGAACCAATCACAGGCCTGCACTTGGACCAGTCAGCAGATCCAAACCTGAAGCAACCTCAGGTTTACAGAGGTTTAAGAGTATGAGTGTCAGCAGCACTCCCCTCACACTTGGGTTAGTCTACGAGGGGTCCTCTGGGGCACTGCTACCCCGTGGTGCCACACAGGTCCTGTTAAAAGAAAGCCTCCCTCTGGTGGTCCTGTAGATCTGCTCATGATTCATTTCCTGGTAGGGTGGACACAGGCTTGTCTTGAACAGAGCTGGCTGGCAGCAGCTGAGACCAGCAGCCAGCAGTCTCAGCTGATGGCGTCCAGCATTCACCAGTTTTGAACGGTGGGGCATAAGGGCTGCTAGCAGAGCTGTACTTTGCTGATTCAATTTCTGAGCTGAGCAAAAAGAACCCTCAGTGATTGGCAATGAATACATACACGTGCACCTCTTCCCTTTGCAAATGGTAGCACAGGAAACACGCTATTCGCTCCACTTTTCTTTTCTTTTTTCAAGTCAACAACCTGTTTGGGAGATTATTCCTCACCTATCTATCCAGACCTGACCTGCTCTTGAACAGTAATTGAGCTGCTTATAATGGTTAATTCTTTCTTTCAACTTGACTTGGACTGAGGGATGCTTAGAAAATGGGCAAAGCCTATTTCTAGGTGTGTCTGAAGGGGCATTTCCAACAAAGTTTGATGTCCCTGACCAGAGCTTACAAACCCTGTTGTGGCTGTGGGTGACACTGACCAACAGGTTGGGGACCCAGACGGAACAAACAGCAGAGGAAGGGGATTTTCCCCGCCCATACTCAATCCTTGGGGAGCAAGTGCATTTTTTTTTTCTGCTGCTATTGCCCTTGGACATTGGACCCCAGATCCTTCAGTATTTGAAAGTAGATTTTCTCTAGCGACTTGCCAGAAGGCCTTCATACCTTCAGCCTTGGACTTGGGCTGTATCATCTGTTCCTCTTGTTCTGAGGCTTTCAGTTCCTTGGGTTTGCTGGTGCAAATCTATTTTCAGCATCTCATTGTTTATAACCTGAATTTATTGAATCAGTCCACAGTTAGTGGATACTTAGGGTTAACTATCCCCACCCCACCCTATACTTTGTTAGTACAGTGATTCCCTGCTATTCTGATAGAATACTCATCTACCTATATATAGAGATTCCTAAGGAAAATATTTGTACCTTCTTTAATTCAATTGTTTGTGCATTTAAAACTGTAGTTGAAATTGCCAAATTGCTCCCCTCAAAGGTTATAAGAAGTTACATTTTCTCCAATCATATTTAAGGATCCACGTATTCCCACATACTTGCCAAAACATTACCATATCAAAGTTTAAAAACTTATTAATTTTTATTCAAATTACAGATTTTATTATTGTGGAAGAACAAAGGAAATAAATCCTTGGTAATTACTTCTATCCTGATAGCTTTTGTTTGAGAAACTGCCAGTCACTGCATCAATCATTCATTGCCTCAATCATTTTTATTAGAAAAATTATATTGTATGGGTTTAGGAAGGATAGTGTGAGGTAGGAAGGATAGTGTGAGGTAAGAAGGATAGATGAAGAAAAATAAACTTTAGGTGATTCCATTTTTACGGAATGTGTAAGCTTTTCCAAAAAAAAAACACCTAGAAGTAGACATCTGATGTATTAATAAAAAGCTAGGGCTGGGGATTTAGCTCAGTGGCACAGCGCCTGCCTGGCAAGCCAAGTTTGTGAGTTTAATCCCTGGTACCGGAAAAAAACAAAAACAAACAAAAACCCTTCCTTCTAGCAAGAAAGGGTGTTTAAATAAAAAAAAATAATAAAAAGCTAGATCCATCCTAAAGGTAAACCACAGTCAGTCCAGCAATTAAACACTACCTGAAATTTGGCAAGGTGCGACGCTCTAGATATGGCTGAAGAAAAACTTAGGTCAAAAGAGGAAGCCAAAACACAAAAGGGTACTCTTATCAAGGTATCGTTTATTGTGTTAAACATCCATTTTGGACAATTTGTGAGAGACTCAGATGAACATTTAACATCTTGACAAAAGCTCAGACATTAGTGAAATAGCTATTTTACAGGTTTTTTCTTATTCATGTAAAATGGATCTAGCTCAACTCATTGAATAACTAATTGATATAATAATTGATGGTTCATCAGACTTAACTATATTCCTAGGCATTTGCTTTTAGTTGACTAGTTTTCATTTGTCATTGTAACTGCATCTTAAAGATTGTCATTTTTGTCTCTGACTTAGTTCCAGATCGTTAGAGCTGGAGCCTGAGAGGAGCCCTCTTATAAAGGAAGCAACTTCCATGTATAATGTTTTATTCAAAGACAGTCCCAGTGCTTAACCAGTACAGACATCTTCAACAAGATTCTGAGATTTCTTTCAATCCTGAGATTTCTTCAGCATCTCCTGCATTCATTGATAACACTAACTCAAAATATTTGCCACTGGGTTTTGTTTTCTCTTTCCTTTTTTTTTTTTTTTTTTTTTTTTTGGTACCAGGAATTGAACTTAGGACTTTGTGCTTAACAGTTGCCAGGCAAGTGCCGGGCTGCTGAGCCATATCCCTGGTCCTGGGTTTTCTTATTTTGGGGAATTAAATAGTAAGTTTTGTTAAAAAGGAAATAGCGTGTTGAGTATATGTGCTTTCAACAAGTGTAAAGTGGGTAACTAATAACTTTGAAAACTTAGCCATATTTTATGAATTCAGGGTTGATCATTATTTTCATATATTGAAGAATTATCCCACCACTACAGAGGATCAAATTCTGGATGAAGCAAATTTAATTACTCAGCTTAGTAACAAATGTTGTTCACAAAGATGGCTTAGTTAACAAATACTTTTCAAGTTTCAATGCAAAATATTCTTAAACAACAACTGCAAAGGAAAACTGGATATTTTTATTATTTGTGATATCCCCACAATAAAAATGACTGAAAATGGATAACGAGACTCACTTGATCATTGAGATCATTGATTTGAGACAGTATATTAAATCTAATAAAAACTTTGCCATGAAAAAGAATTCATTTTTTAACCAAAGATATACTTGGATGAGATAGGCTTCTATGTTAAGATTTTCTCTGGGGGGTGTACTTACGGATGTCTTTGTTTAGATTCTAGACTTATTGACCCTGTTTGGAAATTAGGAATGTGATCTAAAAGGTGACCTACACCAGTGCATCTTTTCTCTACTTCTCTCTTTTACATGGTAAGGGCCTAGGCCTTTCAGCCAATAGATAAACAACCATTTCTCAAGGATTCACTAACTTTCCTGCATATCTTTCACATTTCCTATGTTTTCTTGCAGTCAAGTTCAAGTTTAACAGGGACCTCCTGTCTTGACTATATGCTCCAATTAAGTGTACTTGAGTTCTCTCCTTAGGGGTTCTCTGTAGCTCAAACCCTATAGCAGTAAAGCTGTTCCATGTCTCCCATAGGGAAGTAATGGGGAGAGATAGGAAGGTGGGCAGCACAACTTGGGTATTTATTGGCCCCTGGCCACAATCTCTCACAGTACTTTTCAAAATTCCCAGTGCATCACCGTGCCTGGTGGCACACACCTCTAACCCCAGCACTTGTGAGGCTGAGACAGGAGGATTGCCACGAGTTCAAGGTCAGCCTTAGCTACATAGTGAGTTCAAGGCCAGCCTGAACTATGTAGCAAGATACTGTCTAAAAAAAAAATCCTGGTGCATGAGTATTTCCAAATGTTTAAGAGACTGACTCAAAGATCAGAGAGAACTTCAGGCTTGCTAAATGAGAGTGGGGACTTAGCTTCTTGGTGAGAAATTACTCTTTTACAAATGCTTAATGATGATCATATGACAATGGTGCCATTCTGCCTCTCCCCCATGTGTGGTCATCTCTCCTGTTATTAGCCTATAGTAGCTATCAAAACAATGCAAAACTACTTCCTTTTATGGGAACTTGGAGGAGACTGTCATGGAGCTGAAACCTTGACATCTTTGGGGACCCTTTCCAGCTGGTACCAGCACCTCTGAGAGGTCTGATTAGACTAGGAAGAGGGAACAAAGCTGGAAATTGGAACCAACTGTCACTGTCATAGGATCATTGCTGGATGACAGAAGAGAAATAGCAAGTAAAACAAGGAGCAAATCCCTCTCCCTCCTTTTCCCTTGAAGCCTCCCTGAGATATCACCTATGGCAATGCTTACTGGCAAGCCAGCTGTCAGCAGAAATGTGGCTTTCAGAGTCTTAGTACCACCCCTCAGAAGCACGGTATACAGAGAGGTCAACTTGAACTTGAGGAACAATAGCTTAGTAGCCTCTACAGTCCACCCCTTTGGTTATTTAGCATCCACACATACTCTCTTATACAGAGGTGTACTTGTATACAAGAGCAAAGAACAACATACTGTTGCATAGGAAGATGACATGGTTTGGGGCACAAATTATGATTCTTTCTTTCTCTTCCTGAAATGAGAGATACAAGGTTCAAGGATCCCTTGTATTTTTTCCTCCATAATGCTGGTTATTTTTCTAGGTGGGGGTAGGGATGGTTAGGTGAGAATGGTCCTGCTGGTTTTCACTAGCAGGGGACATTTAGGAAGCCTTTACTTGGACAAGAGTGTAACTCTTGCTTTCTGGGAAAGGAAACTGAAGTAATATTTAATCATGGACAAGAAATACCTGCTTTGATAAAATCTGTCCAAGAAAGGAGAAAACCTATAGTTACTGCTGTGTGGGGGAGAAAATTCGTGGGGCTGTCTGGAAGTTCTATAGTTATGAATGACAGAACATGTCATTAGAGACCAAGCTGTCTTCTGCTAAATTAGCTGGGGTTTGGCTGCAAAATAAAGCAGGCTCAAGAATGCAGCTGTTTGCCTCAGCTTAGAGATTAGGACCTGTGCAGTCACCATGGAGAGAGGGTCTGAGCATGTGTCCAGCGATGCCATGCCACACTTGATGCTTATGCAGTGTGGGGCATAGGACGGTTTCCTGCGGCATCTTGCCTCTCCCACAGTTAGAGCTACTCCCCCTGTAGAAAGGAAAAGCCACATGGAGCTGCCCAGGAAAGAACGGGACCTCAGAGCATGGTGAGAATGGTTATTAAAGCTTAAGTATTAGTGTGATTTGAGTGTGTCTCTCCTATCCCCAATTCATAATCCCTAAATTCAAAGGCTGGTGGCTTTTGGAGGTAGATACATTAATGTACCTACCCCATGCTCCAGAGCCTAACCTAGCTTTGCTACTGAATCACCTCATTAGAAATAGATAAACACCTACTATTTAATGGTATGTATATTCCTATCCACTCTAGGAATTTCTACTTAAGATAATATGTATTTTAGCCTGTTTTCTGTTGCTCTAAACTGGAGACAGCTTTGCCATTCTACAAACCTGGCTTTGGTAGGGCAAAACAGGGCCACACAACAGTGAGGCAATTGGCTCTAGCAAAGCAGCTCCTGGCATTCGAGAGGCTTGAGAAGGGTCTTTTGAATGAGTAAATGAGTGACTGTGACTTAGAGGAACAGCCTACCACTAACTTGCAAAGCAGAGACCTCCACTTGCTGGCAATCTGACCAAACTTCAGGCTTCACTTCTCAGACCTTTACTCTTCTACACAAGGTTCAGCCCTCTGTGCGTTATACTCTGTTAAGCACGGGAGCCCAAAGTTCTTTTATAACTAGCCTGAGCCTGCGATTCCCAGCCTCTCCCTGTCCCTTTCCCCTCTGAGACACGGGCTGTGTGAGCAGCCATGGAGCCCAGCAGCAGCCATCCTGATGACTTTCCTCTCAATGTGTTCTCACTTACTCCTTACACGCCCAGTACCGCTGACATCCAGGTGTCTGATGACGACAAGGCAGGAGCCACCTTGCTCTTCTCAGGCATCTTTCTGGGACTGGTGGGAATCACGTTCACGGTCATGGGCTGGATCAAATACCAAGGTGTCTCCCACTTTGAGTGGACCCAGCTCCTTGGGCCCATCCTGCTGTCAGTCGGGGTGACGTTCATCCTGATTGCTGTGTGCAAGTTCAAAATGCTCTCCTGCCAGCTGTGCAAAGAAAGTGAGGAAAGGGTTCCGGACTTGGAGCAGACATCAGGAGGACAATCGTTCGTTTTCACTGGTATCAACCAACCCATCACCTTCCACGGAGCCACCGTGGTACAGTACATCCCTCCTCCTTATGGGTCTCAAGAGCCGATAGGGATGAACACCGCCTACCTGCAGTCCATGGTGAACCCCTGTGGTCTGCTACCCTTCCGAGGGGCAGCAGGTGCCATGCCAAGTCCTCCTCAGTACTGCACCATCTGCCCCCAAGATAACGCTGCATTTGTGGAGGGCGAGGACTCCTCTTCCGTCACGGATGGTGGGAATAGCAGGTATGGTGTGTGTGTACTGCAGCCTCTCCCCTCTCTGCCGTCCCAGCCGTGGTCTGTGCCTGTGTTTGATGTCTGGGGCAGGTGGTAGTGAGTGCAGATCACAGTGCAGCCTGCTGCCCAGGATGGGGACACTGACTCTGGCAATGGTGCCTGGGTGTAATGCACCTGGGTTTTCTGCTCATGTTTCAGGTCCGGCCCTGGTGCTGACCGGCTAGGAGAGACGCAGTTGGAAGAGGAGGATCGTGCCTGCTTCTTCTCTCCTCCTCCTTATGAGGAAATCTATGGCCTCCCTCGCTAGAGTCTCTATTGCTAAGGGAATGAGCACTGAAGTTGTTGTGACCTGACAACTGGAATGTCCTGTACTATTATCTTCAGAAGTCAAAGCAGAGCAGCCCAGGCAGCCTCACAGATATCACCCAAGGTGGGAAAGGGAAAGGAAGCCAAGAGTACAATGTCTCAGATGGGTAAAGATTAGAACGGGTAGGAAAAGTTCCTTCAGATACAGTGGCAAATTCTCTCAGGTAAGAAATCCTCTGCTTAAGATGCAAGAGCAAGAATTTTCCCTTTCCCTCAACACCCACCTTCTCCCTGTGGGAAGGCATTGGTGTCTCAGTTTTAACTCCAGCAGCCAAGGGAAAATCCTGACTTCTGAGACCCAGGAGCTTCCAGGTGAAAGAAGGGGTGGGAAGGAAGCAGGGACGAGAAAGCAGGCTCAACCAGGGATTGCCCAGTGCCCATCCTGGGCCCCAAAGTGAGCTTGTGTATCCCAAACAGCTTGATCGCCAAGGGGTCTTCTGTGAGGGCTCGTGATATCTTAATGGCTGCAAAATAAGTGAATAAATAAAGTGGAATAAGATAAAGTAATGTCTCCTGCTGGAATAGTATCAGATAGCTGACTCAACCATATGGAAGAAGTAAATGTACAATAATGATGCAAATAAATCTAATATGTTCTGGGTAAATATTCTGGATCCATGAATAAAATCACTGATGTTTTCTTCTGCAAGTCTGAAGCTTCATGTGTGGTGCATATGAATGGGATCTTGGTCTACCCCAGTCTAGGGCCTATGCTGAGCATGAACTTAGCCCAGTGACACACAGACGCCTGGAGACCTGAGAAGTTAAAGTAGAGCTTCTGGGTCAACACTGGAAAGTCGTGCACTATGGAAACAATCTTTATGGCTAAAATGAGCTCATCCTCTTCATAAAAAGACCAATGTCCTTAGTCTCCTTGAATCTGAACTGTATCATAAACAGCCATAATAGACGTACTGACTTTAGAAGAGATAGTTTAAAACAGTGTGGTTTCAAAATAAAACATTTTCCTTAGACTACCAAGATGAGGTCACTCCATGAAGGGTGTCTCACCCCAAAGAAAGATACAAGATGTAGAAATTCTTTAAAGTTTTGATACTGAGTTTGTATATGGAGTGATTTTTGCTTTCTGACAGAATTATGTAGTTGGTCAAGAATATGGGTAGCTTAGGCTTAGTATATTATTGTTTTGATTTATTTTATACATTAGGGACAAACCTTTTTAGATTCTGTTTCAAGTTTGATGACAGATGGTGAGACAACATGATTCCATTTATAGATTCAGTTTATTAGCTGTACGCTCCACATGTGCTTGAGACATTGGGTGCCTAGCTGAGGGCTCTTGGAAGTTAGGTGACAAGGACTTGATTGGGCATCACTAGTGGCATTCCAACACATAAATAAATGACTTGGGTCCCCCAGGCCTGTCTCACTTACCATTTTCCTCCATCCTCACCTACCCCATGATTTTTATATATAGTGTGATTTCGAAAATATGGTCAGTGTTTAAATTTGTAAAAATGTATTACAGTAAATGACATATTGGGATTAATCCCCCTCAAAATCTTTCCCCACACTTCAAGCACAGTTATCCCATCTTTCTTGCCACCTTCTTTTTTTTTATTTTTTTTTTATTTTAAAGAGTAAAAGAAGGATAACATAATAATAGGGGGAGCTTACCAAATTACAGACAAAGTGGTAGGAAATTATCAATGGTTATTGTTTTATATATTGTTGTCTACAAGATAGTTTATCAGGAAAATAAATAGACAAATAATAGTGAGTTACAGACAAAAGAGGTAGGAGATTACCAATAGTTGTTGTACTATACTTAGGTATCTTCAAAGTGGCTTCTAAAGAATATAAATAGAACTATACATGAGTGACCTACTGAATAATCATTCAATAATTCTCAATGGTTGTTGTAGGAAACACATAATAATAAACATGGATCCATTTATGAAATAGGATAGGAACAATACAAACATTACAGAGTTATGGCCAGATTAGTAGGAAAATATCAATGACTGCTGTAATACATGGTGATATCTTCAAAGTGGTTTTTCAGGAAGACAGAGATACACAAGAAGGATCTAACAAGTAGTTACAGCCTAAGGGTTGTCAAAAATCAAGTGAGCCGCCTGGGCAGAAAGCCATTTTTTGTAGTGTTTTCTCTCCAGCCTCCCATCGCATTGGGACCCCACAACCAGTTAGTGTCCTCTCCCCAGCTGTCAGCACAGGCAGAAGGAATCCTCCTGCAGACTTCTCTGGAGCTCCAACACAGCCTGTACTGTCAGGGGAAGAATGGCTTCTAGGGAGTCTCCGCAGGTATTGTGCAAGGTCCTCCTGGTTTACAGCTTCCGAGCAGCTCTCATGACCCCAGTCCACAGGACCTCTGACTCCTCAGGCTTAGTCTGCATTCTCATGTTCTCCAAGGCCTTGTTCAGCAGCTGCTCCTCCACTGACTCTGAACCTTTCTGGCAGGAGCAAGAGTGGCCCATTGTATGGCATGTATTCCCAGGGATTTTTCAGTGTTTGAATGATTCACACACGTCTGTGGGTGGGCATCTGCAGCTGGTGCATGGTGGGCCAATTGTGTCATTGTTTCTCTGTGTCATGATAGTTCTCAATTGAGCGGCTGCGGCTGGCCTAAGGGCCGGCGTGCAACAGCGCTCGCTGCCGAATGGCTCCCTGTGCGCCAGGGGCCCTCCCTCTGGGGGCCAACAAGGCAGGAAGCTAGCCAGCCGGAAGACCGGCACTCCCCGCCTGTGGCTCCCCCTGCGCTGGGGGCCCCCTCTTGCCACCTTCTGAAGTAGTTCTGGAAGTTTTCTTTCATGTCCTCAGTTGCACAGTTGTGGCTGCCTTGATGTCCGAAGTCAATTTAAAACCTCGACCTTTGACAGTCATTTTGACTTTGGGGAAGAGCAAAAAGTCACACGGTGCCAAATCTGGTGAATAAAGTGGATGACACATCGCAATGTTTGGATTTGGCAGAAATTGCCATAAATAAAAGACCAATGAGGTTTGATCATAAAATATGGTGAATGTTTAAGTTAAAGCATTTATTAAAGCATTTATCACACATTACCATTGAATGCCCTCCAAGTACCCCAAATACTCCCTCTCACTTTGAACACAACCCATCATTCTTGGCAATGTGTCTTTTAGTGTTATAATTTTTTAATTTATTTTTTTTTCCAGTACCGGAATCAAACTCACAACCTCGCACTTACCAGGCAGGCTCTGTGCAGCTGAGCTAAATCCTCAGCCCCTGTTATAATTTTTTAAAATTTAAACATTCACTATATCTTTTGATCACCCCTTGTACTAATAGATTTGAGTCACAATAAACATCAAAAGAGGCTCAGAAGAGAAGAATGTGTTCATGAAGGGCGCTGTGCGTGGAAGCAGGGGACTGCAGGGCAGCCAGTTTGGCTTAGTGAAGCTGGGAGTGTGGGCTGGGCAGGAAAGTGGCCCTGGGGGTTTTGAGCTGCAGGCAGCAGAGGTGTGGGATCCACTGTTCCTGTCCCTGGTGCCACCGCAGAGCTCATTTATGCTCCTAACAATAGTGCTGGAATCTCCTTAGTCATCTCATGGTACAGGTGGGGCCTGCAACAGTCAGGATCAGCAAATGGGCTTTGTGCATTCATTTCACATCTACTTACTGTGCATCTAGTCTGTGTCAGGAATAGGGCCATGACAGATCAAACCAACAAAACAGCAGACATGGCTCTGCCCACAGAATTTCTACTCTAGGAAGGGGAGCAGAGACTTATTAATTATCTGGGTCGTCTATTAATTAGCCTCTCTCTGTCCACAAGTGGAACTCCAAGGGTCATAAAGCTTGCCTGAGGATGAGAAGTCAGGGCCGTTGCCTTGGTAACCCCAGGGAGTGCCATTTACAGGGACAGCCAAGTGGCTGGGGTCAGTTGGCCTAAAAATACCAACCTGGGACCTGAAGGACCTGTGGCTGCCTGCTCAGCAAGGAGGAGGGTGCAGCACTCACGGTAGGAGCAGTCTGGCCGTATGAAGCAAAGCAGCAATAGAAGGCACCTTGTGGGTTGTACAAGCTTTATTTCCCTGCTGCCATCACCCTCACACAGAACCCTTCCAGTACCCAAAAGTCACACCCACAGGCTTTCAACCCTGCCGTTGTATCTTTATTTTGGGGTTTCAGAGGCCGACATGGAAACCCACTGCAGGGCTCCACCAGGTCCTCTGGTGTCCTGAATAGAAGGATGATGTTCCCAACAGAACTTCAGGCTTGTCATCCAGATAGCTGCCTCCGACCCCTCCTCAGTGCTGTGTGGGGTACAGAGTATGAGACTGTGATAGGGGACAGTGAGCCGCAGCCAGTCTCTGGGTCCGCTGTCCAAGCTCAGCAGAGAGTGGCACTGGCCTGGAGCAGATTCCTGAGCCTGTGGGGCCCTGTAGACCTTGCCTGCCTTGTGAGACATTTTAGGCTTTGTCTGAAGAGCAGCTGGGAAGCCATAGATAGGCATGTTTGATGAGGAAGCAGCTACCATCAGATCCTGGATGTTTACTGGACAGAGCACCGCCCAGAAGGCATATGTGCACGGAACAGTGACCTTGCTGCGGGAATTCAGAGCTAGTGACCAGGACTCACTTTCCCTGTTCTCTTGGCCTCCAGTGTGGCTGTGTGGGTGAGCAATCTACAGATAATTCAGAATGAGGTTAAAAGGTCTGTTAATCAAAGGAAATGACTTTTTCTGTTTGTTTGTTTTTTGAGACAGGGTCTCTCTGTATAGTCCAGGCTGGCTTTGAAGTCACTGTGTACCCCAGGTTGGCCTCACAGTCCTGGCCATCCTCCTACCTCAGCCTTCTGAGTGCTGGGATCACAGGTGTGCCCCACTACACCTGGCCAGGAAATGACTTTTTAAAGAACTCAACATATCTGGAAACATCTTTCAGGAGCCAAATGGGGCAGAGCTTTTGGCTGGTAAGACTGATAACAAGTGATGATTTTGAAGGGGCAAGAAAGAGAGCATTCAGATTTGAGAAATGAAGCCCCAGTGCCCATGGGAAGACATTTGCACATGGTGCTTGGGGTATTTCTTTTCCCCTTTGGGTCATTGGAGGCGCTAATCTCTTCTGGAACCTGGACCTGGGCCTGGGCCTGCACTTCTTTCTCTTACCTTTTTATCCCACTGAGCTGGGATGGGTTTGAATTTCTACTCACCATGTGGTTCTGTTCCACAAAACCAGCCCTTTCAATACCCTCCTCTCTCTCTCCGCATAAAAACAAAGCCTCTTGTTAATGGACACTGACCTTGGGTGTCTGTTTTCAAGTTCAGGCCTCTGCGGCTCCCCTTGGTCTCATTTACTGTTAGATCAGTGGGGTGAGATTCTGCTGAAGTCAAATATTGCGGGTGGCTCTCTCCCAAGCAGAAGTCCTTTCCCATAACCAAGGGTGACACCTTCTTGCCAACACAGAGAAGAGGGGCTCCCCAACATGTCACAGAGGCTGGCGTGGTCCAGAGCTCAGTGGTGTCCCTGCCTGTCCCCTGGCCGCTGAGTGACTGTGCTCTCAATACTGAATCCTCAGAGGGAATTGTGCAGGGCCCTGTGTGCAACACAACTGAACTCCTTTCCTGCTGAACAAGAAATGTGAAATGCATGCATGAAGAACCTTCCAACAGACAATAAGTGACTAATCCCGCTTGTTAGCTGTTCTACTGTTGTTAATGTGATGAAAAATTTCAAATACAAAAATAGAACAGCATACTTACCTGGCAAGGGAGATACCCTGATCACGCAGGTAGTTTTCCCAGGGTGAGGCTCATCCGTTGCACTCCGGATGTGCTGACCCCTGTGATTTCCCCAAATGCAGGAAACTCGCCTACATAATTTGTGGTAGTGGAGGAAAAAATAGAACAGTATATGAAACCTTATGTAGCTACCACCTGACTTCAATAGCCCTATATAGCCTTACCCATTATCAATTCAATTTTAAAGCAAATCCAAGTCATCAAATTATTTTATCCTAAAATATTGAATAATATATCTTTAAAATATGAAGACTCAAAAAACAATTACAACACAAGTATCCCACCTAAAAATTTACAATAACTTTGATGTCATTAGATATTTAGCCTGTATTTGATTTCCCCAATCATTTTATTTCTTTTTTTTTTTCCTTTGTTTGGCTTGGATCAAGATCCAAACAAGGTCAGATTTTTGTTAAATGCATCCTAAATTTCTAGCAGCTTTATACTCCATTTGGGGAGGCAGTTTGCAAATTCATGACAGGAGATTCATATTTACTAATTTTTTTTTTTTTGGTACCAGGAATCGAACTTAGGACCTCAAGCTTACCAGGCAGGCACTGTGCCATTGAGCTATATCCCCAGTATATTCATTAAATTTTTTATTATTTCCTTTATATTTCCACTGTCTTTGTAAGTCTAGGACCACACTAGAATTACCCACCCCAAGAATTAGGTTTTTTCCCACTATTAGAATATTACTAGAGTTTTTTTTTTTTCTAAACACAGTCTTAAGAAATACATGAAAAAAGAAAGGATCTTTGAGTGTTTAGTCGAGAATTTTTGGTCACAGAATAGCTTCAAGATTATCAGAAGACCTTGACAACCTTCAGCATTTTGGGCTTGGCTGGCAAAGTTTTTAATAGGAAAATGTTTTTCCTTAGGGACTATAAAACCTCCTTTGAAAATCTCAAAAGCACAAACCAGATCTCATCTTTAAGAAATAAAAAAGCAAAGCGTCTTGCTCTGCATTAAAATATTACTTGGTACAATTTAACTCTCAGAGGTTATTGACTGTGGGCCTCTTACCAATGAATTCTCAACACTCCTCAAATTAGAAAAGAATATATTTTCTGGACATGCCTACCATTCTTCCTTTGAAGTTGGAAATGTGTAAGTGTGTGCACACGTGTGTGCTCACCTACACGCTCTTATAGAAGATGATTTATGGATTTCTTCCCCACTTACTACTTGTAAATCATCAAGATTTTTATGTCCCAAGCAGTCAGCAGTTGGTTATAAAATCAACAGAAAGCTGTACTAAATAAACCTTTGCTGGATTGCTCTTAAAGAATTGATGACATTCTGAAAGTGAAGACAACTCCTCAGAAATCATTCTCACCCACTTCTGGAAAGCCAAAAAGTTCTCAGATAGGGAATTTTGTTGGCTTTGAGCTTTTAAGAAGATGAATTGCAAGATGAATGGGTAAGGAAATCCATTTCCTAGGATCCGAAGCTTTTTTATAATCAAGAATTTGCCCATTGTTGCAAAACTTACACACGTGTACATTATAGACACAAAAAATGTGTTCTGGAGTCTGCTCTATACTTAGGTGTAAGAAGATACAGATCGTCCTGTACTACCCTGCATTCATTAATTAAAAGAACATAATTTTAAAAGTGTATATATCTATTCATGTATATATTCAAATTTTCTTAAAGAGTACATTAAATTGTTAATAATTATTTCTGGGATGGAGGACGGGTGACTTATCGCTCACTTTAATCCGTGGTGGTTAATGAATTTTTTTATTCCTGATGTGTCTATTACCTTATTCATAACAGTATTCGTAGAATAGAGGAGGAAGGGAGGGAAATGATCTCTCTCCCTGCACTTCTGTTCAGCTCATTTTCTTGAGTCAACCTCATCTTGAGTCCTAGAGTAAATAATTTTCATTGCCCCTGCTGTTATATGCGCACAGATAAACACGCAAGACAGAGACAAAAAAGGGACGCGTCTGTGCATTTGTGTGTGCAGACACTGCACAGAATCTGAGCGACGCTCCACGTGGTCACAGACGCACGAAGTCTCAGAGCACAGCAGAGCGTGCACGAAAGGTTTTCAGGTGCCGTTGCTCAAGTTCCCCGGGGACAAGGTCCAGGGTGACAGCCCACACCCTCCAAGTGCTGGGCCAGGTTACCGCCCGGGCCTGGCTTCGAGTTTCCCAACCCCGCCCTGCCCCACGGCCACGCCCCGGAAAGCTGTTCAGGGTAATTTGCGGTCACAGGGGCCCCCACCTTTGTGCCCTGGACGGAGCCGGGGGAGGAGCCCAGTGACCGATCCTGTGCCGCAGGAGCGGCTGGGCCGAGCCAGGCACCGCCGAACGGGGGCGGCGGGTCCCGGAAATCTGCCGCCCCTTTGCCCCTTCCTCCCAGTCTCTGGCTTGGACTCCTCGGGGGGTGGTCTCTGATCACTCCACATCCTGAACAGGGCTCGCAGAAACGCGCTGGCCACTGTCCTGTCCCCTCTCCCAGGCGCAAGTCGCTCTCTCGCTCCTTGGCTGGCTTAGGATCTCCCATTGGAACAGTTCTCTCGGTTCTGTGAGGCACGGCGCTTCCTCTCCACTCTGGCGCTTGGTTCTTTCTTTCTGGGAGAACCAGGGGGCTCTGAACTGTGCACACCCCATCGTGTCGGGGGCTCCTTGGTCTAAGGCAGATTCTTATGGAAACCTCTTCTCCAAAGAACAATACAGCCCGGTGAGGCCTGACATCTCCCTTTCCCTCGCCCCAAAGAGAACCCATTCCCTGGGCTTAAAAGACTAGCTTCTCTTTTGGGGCTATTGCGGCAGAGAATTGTGTTTGTACAGCCCACATTTACTCACTAATTTTAGCAGATGTCAAAGTATGGTCCCTGTCCAGAGTGGGGGTGGGGGATCGCAAGGTCAAAACAAATGCAATAATAGATCTAAAACATCATTCACCTTTTTAATTCTGTGGACATTTGCACTGATGGTGCAAAAGTAATAGTGCACCAATCTGCTGATGGCTTGCAAACAGCAATAGTACAATGCCCTGCTCCCAGAGATCCCAGGCCCTAATCCTGGAACTTGTTAATGTTACCTCATTTGGGAAAAAGGCCTTTACAAATGTGATTAATTAAAGCCTCTTGAGATCGGGTGATTAACCAGGATCGTCCTTGTGGACTGTAAAGGTGACCACTTATCTCCTCCCAAGAAAGAGACAGAGGGATACTTCATAGACAGAAGAAAGAAGACCACCTGAAGAAAGAGATTGGGGCGTTGGCAGCCGCCAACTAAGGAATGCCAGCAGCCACCAGAGCTGAAAGAGACAAGGGACAGACTCTCCTACAGCCTCCAGAGGGAGCATGGCCCTGCCATCCTTTTGATTTGAGCCTTCTGGCCTCCAGCCAGTGGGAAAACACATTTTTGTTGTTTTTAAATTAGCCAGTTTGTGGCAATGTGTTACAGGGGCCAGAGAAAACCAATACAAGTGCCACACGGTCTGACAGTAATTTCATTCTTCACCACCACCTACTTACAATAAAAACATGGATAAAAATTAACATTGCCAGTTTTACTTTAAAATAGTTATTAAGACAGTAAAAATCACGAGTGGACCAAATCTCAACCCCTGAATGTCTTTTTCATAGTCTGGGAAATTGGTCCTATACATAGCATACTCTGCTGCATGCATAACCATGATGGCTGTTTGGAGAAAAAGCACTTCTACAACTGAGTTGTAAGCAGAACCACTTGCATTTTTCCTCATCGTGGTTTTTACTTGTAAGAAGGCCTGGCAGATGCACCGTGGTTATTCAGACTTGTGTATTTGGCAGGCATTTCCTCACAACTGAACAAATGGACCTGCGCTTCATGGGGAGTAGCTGGGAGCGTTAGCTGCCAACGATAACACTCAGCCTTTCAAGTGAAAATAAAAAGCTTTGAAAACTTGCATTTGTCATAGTGAGCTTGACAACTCCCCCAAAGTAGAAGTTTCTTTTTAAAATGAGTAGTGATATTTTAAGAAATCATATCATGAAATGTGTTAACATTTGAGAGATCTGCATAAATCAGTGCACAAGTTTTTTCTATGGCACTATTAACATGCTTGGATAAAAAGTTCATTCAATGTGTAAGATAGACCAACGAATTTCAGTGAAACACAGTATAAAATATTTATTAATATGGTCCCTTATTGTAACTAACCTTTTAAAAGCTACCACATGGATGTTGATGTCAAATTGAAGAATATCCACAATTATCTGTAAAGCTGTTATATTTTTCAGCTACATATTTGTAGGAGGTCAGATTTTTTTCGTGTAACTCAACCAAAGCAATGTATCACAACATATTTAATATAGAAACAGATGTCAGAGTTAGGCCATCTTCTTTCAAATCGAACATTAAAAAATTGCAAAAGTGCATAACTATATCATTCTGACTTTTTAATTTTTCCTTTAGAAAATATACCTTATTTAACATGTAGATGGCTTGTAACTGTACTTATTAAATGAATAAAAATACTTCTTCATTTGGTGGGTTTAAATCTTAACATAGTGAATACTAATAGATATTACATAAACGAAAGCTCCTTGCTATCCTCAATATTATTTGAAAGATATAAAGGGTATTCTAAAAGTTGAGAAATGCCAGCCTATCTCATGGTTGGCAGCCAGTTAAAAGACTACATATCCCATCTGTCTTTGCACCTAAATTTGGCCATGTGATTTGTTCTGGTGAAACCAGATATAAGCAGAAGTTTCAGAGATATGTGAATGTCTACCTGGAAGGCAAATAGTTGGGGAAATTTTGCTTTCTTTCTGGTTTAACTCATAGAACTTGTACGCGATCACAGCCACCTTGAACCATGAAATGACCTTGACAGTAGAGGATGCTTGTTATCAAGATGGAGCAATATCTTTTTTACAAGGTAAAGGGAGACTAGAGCCTGCATAATTACATGCTACTTGATTATCTTCTTTAGACTTCTTTGAAGTGAAAGAGAAACAAACCTCTAAATCCTGTTTAAGCCACTATATTTTGCTTTTTCTGTTACATGTAGTAGAACCTAGTTTTATTCCATCCTTTAAATGTGCCAATGTGCTAAGACCAACTCCAAAGGACCTAGCTTTAATACTTCATAATTACTTCTTCTGTATTTTTAAGATTGGATTTTATTCCTGTGGCAACCATTGTCTTAATGTGTTACACTAAAAGACAAAAAAAACCCGTAAAACATTGTTTTCAGGAGTAGCATTCGAGGTGCTCAGAAATTTGTTCCACTGTTTGGAAATGCAAATACTTAGTGATGCCAGGCAGCCTGTGGGCACTTGTGCTCTTAGGCCCAGTGAAGTCATCACAGCTCTGCTGCAGGCTCCACCACAGGGCGAGACCATCTTCAGTATGGTCAGACAGCTTGGTGTTTCTGGGTCACAACTGAAAATTCTCTTGTTGCTCAGTGTACGTAGCATGTGTGAGGCCCTAGTTTCAACCCCAGCGCTTCTTCCCCAAAAGTTCTCTCAAGCAAATTTTGTTGTTGCCCACAGTCCATAAGCCAGAATGGCTTAAGCAAGTGAAGAGGCTTCCCTCCTGACTTGGGTGCTTCGGCCTCAATTTCTCTGCTTGGCCAAGTAGGTGTTCATTTCTCTGTCACATCTCTTATGCTACAGTTACCGGTACTGTATGTAGTAACTGGCTGGATTTGAAAGTATGGTGGTAGAAAGTCAGCAAACCCTGTCCATGGAGCCACCCTGTAACTACAATCGTCTAAGCAAAGATAAGAGTCTGCGGAACTTGAGAATCTATGCTTACAGAGAGCACGGTGGAGGAGCCATGGATGGAGAGCTATCCAGAAGCTTTACTCACAAAGGTCAAATCAGTTCTGGAAGGGGCAACATCTTTGGAGTAAGCAATTGCCTACTGGATGCCTTGGGTCTAGGATAGATTCAGGCCAGACCTGACCATTACACAGTCTCAAGAGGATTAAGCGCAGCATGTTATCCAAAACTGCAAATTCTGCAGAGCTACATGCATGCCAACTGCAGTTATTAATTCCTGTTCTTCTGATAGCAAAAGAAGATTCAAACAAAGGTATAGGCTGAATTAGGATGTTATCTCTGCCATCTATTAACTGGGTGACTCTACACAAGTTGCTTAACCTTATTGGGCACAAAAAATGAAGAACTTTGAGCATCATGGGCTTGTATAACTGTTGGGGTCATGGAACCATTCCTGTATGGATATAAAGACATGACTGTATTTCTACTTCTACCTCACCAGCCAGAATTTGGTCTAGCCATATCGAGCTGCAAAGGAATCTGGAAAATATCTTTTGTTGCTGTTCTGTTTCATAGGGCAGAGGATAGACTAGGTATTGGGTAGGCAACTAACAGCCTGTTCAATACTTGTCCATTTGTCTGTCTCTTCCTCTTCCTCTTCTTTCTCCTCTTACTTCAGTCTGGATTCAAATATCTGCTCAAGAATTTGGAACTTGACAAATGTTTGTTTTGAATCCCTCTGCTGAAGCAAAAATATTAACTTTGAAATGTCAAGTCTAAATATACATGCCAGATGCAAGGCTTTAGCCCAAGAAGTTTGACTTGTGCTTTGAGAATGACAGATGTAGTTATCAGCAGGAGAGCAACAGTGAGTTACAGAGCATCTAAGTTGTAAAATAGGCAAGATTTTGACCAAACCACGACACTGAGGCCTTGTTTATGTCACATATTTGTCTCAGTTCGCTGGATTTTTGTGGGATTTTTGGTCTCTGCCATCCATTTGAAGGCCATTAGTTGTTACAGAATCAGTGACATTGAATTCATATGGCAGGATTTGATGGTATTGACATGTGCAAAATAAAGTAAGTTCATTCCAAGGGCTGTGATTTAATAAGCTTGAATTTTCCAGAGTTTAACTTACTCCCTGGGCTTGGGAGGATTGGACAGAGTGGAAGAAGGGAAGCCAGACACCTTGGGGAGCTGCCACATCTTTGGGGCATTAGAGCTATGTTTGGTGCAATTAAGTTGCTAATTCAGTAAAAATGACATGGTTCCCCTGTGGGCTGAGGAAAGGAAAATGCAACTGCTAAAGGTGGCTGATTTACAACCAGAGAATGACCTAGGTACTGAGGGAAGTGAGCCAGATTCTTCCACGAGCCTAAATCACTCTCAGTCAGACGATCAAAACAGCATGCTCACCCCAGGCAGAGCATCAGAGTTGGGCAGCCTCCAAGACTGGGCTTGAAAAAATTCCCAATTTTCAATAGGATTAGACTCTTGCCGTTTCCTCATTCCTTAGAAAGAACCAGGAAGTGTGAGATCTTTTAAAGGATTGGGGTTCAGCCCCTACATTCCCATAAACCCCAATCCCAATCCAAGGGAAAATATGACATTAAAGGCAGAACAGTATGTATTTAGACTCCTACTAGCTCGTTTGGGTCATTGGGATGGTACAGGGCCAACTGGGGTGAGCAGGGCCAATTTGAAGGGTGAGGCAGGTTATATCCCACACGTCCCTGGGGGGACCATTCACAGCATAATCTGACTCAGTGGTTCTCAAACATATTAGAATAACATGAAAGCATATTAGAATCATCTGGGCAGCTTACAAATTTCAAACCAGGCTGCTATTTAAACCAATGAAAACAGACTGTCTGGAAGAGATTCTAAAACATTAATAATATGTAAAGTTTCCTTAAATGTTCCCAACCTGTGACCCAGGTTAAGAATCAACAATTGGATTCATAAGGCCTTTGGTGTGAATGACGCCCCTGCAGTTGTGCTGTGTATGGCCTGAGGTGAGCCCCAGGAGGGGGAAGCAAGGAGTGGACGGAGCCTGGCAGCGGATAGGTAGGCCTTTGAGGAAGATAATACGTCCGAAGGAAATCTAGAAATTGGGTCCCATACTCACATCCTGTGACTAGCGATGCCTAAGGACTGGCTGAGAAATTAAATTTTTCCCCCTCTTACTCTGCTCAAGTTCCTGAATTTTATTTCTTGGATATTTTCTAATGTAGTTACTTTATGTAATGAAATAGCAACCAGGCATCACTTGGGTTTGCAGCTGTGGGGCCCACTTCCCTCTCAGATCTCGATGCCATTAGAACTAGAGGACCACGCGCTTCCACATGGAAGTTTTCCAGCTGTGGTGTCTGTTCTGAATTCTTTTTCTTTCTTTGAATTTTTCATCCCTCCAGAAAGGTTTGGATTCAGCCAGCATTGCTGATGGGATATTTTCCTTTCCAGACCTCAACCTTAAGGGGTTCTCAGACAGCCAGACCCTCCCCAAAAGTCCCAGCTGTGATACAAGGGAGACAGTAATTTTTGTGGAATGAATGCAGAGGTGAATGATGAATTCACGGGCAAGTCACACTGGGGGGCCCCTGGTCAAAAGGGAGGTTCTAAGTGCTGAGAGGAAGACTATGGCCACAGAGAACAGAGCCTGCCTCAGGCTTGAGGCATTAGTGAAAGGTCTCCTGACACCATCCTGGTAGGCTCAGTCCTTGGCCTCACACTCACCTGCTGTCACCAACCAGGTCTCTGTCCACATGAAGTGGGGCAGAGTAGGCAAGACCTAACTTCTGATGGCCAAGGAACTCAGCACCTAACCAGAGGAGTGATGTGGAGCACATCCCTGGAAACTGTTATGTCTCTGTCCCTTTGATCTGTCAATGGAGTCAGTACTCTCAGCGGCTTAGTGAAGCTGACGTCCAGTTTGGTGTCTAGCACAGGCCCGGAACTTCAGGAGATGCCCCATAAATGGTGGCAATGGAATCATTGCACACACTGCACTCTTACTGCTGTCACCAGTGAAAACCAGCAGAGGGAGCCTGATCTCTCTCCTGTCCTGGGGCCCTGATTTGAGACTGAGGTGTGGTCTACCACCAGGTCAGGATGATTCATAGATCTAGTAATATCAAACACTTTTAGACCCATAGACTTGAACTATAAAGTTCCAGCTCAGTATTTTTCCTTAAGGACACACTGGTAGCTAAGAAAGTAGATTCTCGCGTTGAAATGGGCTCAAGTTCTTGCTCTATCAATTTGTGGTGGCCTTGAGCCAGGGCACACCACCCTCAAGTCTGTTTCTACAGCTGGGAGAGGGGACTGACAGTTTATTGGGAGAGTCAGAAGATGGACTCCTGGAATGGGATAAGCACCTGATCGTGCTAACCAGACAGCTGATAGATTGGGCAACGTTATTTATAGCTCACCTGCCTGGGAGCTGGGCCTGAAGGCTCTCACCCCTTGGCTTTCCACGGAAGCTTGGTCAACTTCAGCTCAACCTCAACAACTCCTAGAAAGCCCCATTTTCCAGGGGTGCCCATTCCAAAGAGCCCCCACTTAACAGGAATTCTTTATCCTCCCCAAAAGAGTTCTTGTGTCCTAGGGCAATAGTCGTTCATTAAATTAACACTTGATCACTAATTGAGTTCCCTCCTTCACCGCCCCCAACAAATCACATCCTGTTTTGGCGGGGCCAATACACCTACCCCAAGACACTGTGCTATGCAAAACAGACACTTTCTCCTAAATGTGCTGCCCCACAGCCTGCCAGACTGTTCCATCTGAAACACAGGGCTTGGGAGGCTCGACCCCTTCAGCCAGCAACAACTCAACCTAATAATAACTCGCACTTTTGGGGATAAATGATTTTGTGTTTCTGCAAGGCCCTGCACCCCACCCACATCAACTTGACATCACTGTTTCCATAGCAAATAATAACCTTCAAATGGAGTAAAGCAGGAATTGAAAACCCCACAAAATGTAGTCAAATGAGATAAACATGTTCCCTACACAGTGGTGGGGTGCAGCCTCCAGCCTGTGCATTTATGCTCCAGATGACTTCTGTATCTCAACCTGTGGTTCCTCCCCTAACGAGGAATGGGAAAAACTTGACAATACCATGGGACATCACATATCCTGGGGGAGTGTGTATTTATACAGACAGACATGACTCTCACATTAAAAGTTAAGGCTGATTAATGCAACCCTACATCTGGAGCACATGTTCATCCTCGATATTTCAAAGTAAGTATTTAGGCTTTAGTTCCTTACAGAATTTAAAATAGAGCTCAAAGTCTTGCTTTCATTTGTTGTCTGCAGTCCTCATTTAGCACTGAGAATAGGCTCTGTATGGATAGGCTCTGTGTGGCCGCTTGTATTTGTAAACTGATATGTCAAATAGAAGCTCTTTATGGGTGGAGAGGCCTTGTATTGTGACAAGTGCCTTGATATTCCAGAAGGAGGGCAGGGTCTTACATACTGAAATAGGTGATCGTGTTTACTTATGACATAATTCTATCCAAGAGAGAGGAGAACCCATAGGACAGGTTACATGTGAACACATCTAAGGCATTTTCTTCCTGGAAATCCCAAAAGGACATTAACTCAGCTGCACTCTCCTGTCTCAAAGTGTGTGCCAGGAGCTTGTTAGAAATGTGGGATCGCAGTCTCCACCTCAGACCTCTGAAGCAGGGCCTGCAGTTTGATAAATTCCACAGGTTGTTTAAAGCTTGAGAAACCCTGGCTGGTCTCAGCCCAGGTGGCTGACAGCAGTGTTCAAGTACAGTAAGTCCCTGACTTATGAACCCGTTCAGTACTTGGAGAGCTGTTTGTAAGCTGGATTGGTTTGTAAGCTGCCAAAGTGAATCTTAACACAGTACACCTGTGAAAGTTCATAACTCAAATGTTCCTAAATTGAGGACCTACCGTGAGGTTCTCGGGGCTGGTGGTGGTGTTGTAGAAGAGGAGGGGAAAGGAGAGGGCAAGGGAAAGAGAAAGAGCGGGACCCACAATAATAGCTAACATTTGGTGAATGTGTACCCGTGGCACTCACTGAACCCTCAGAAGGAGCTTCAGAAGAGCCAGCTGCACTGGCACACTCCTGTAATCCCAGGATTCTGGGAGGCTGAAGCAGGAAGCTTTTAAGTTCAAGCCCAGCCTGGGCAATTTAGCATCTTGGTGAGACCTTGTCTTAAAACAAAAAAGGTTGGAGATAAAGCTCAGTTTGAAAGCCCTTGATTCAATCCTCACTGCTGAGAACACAAACCACACACCCGCCCACACACACACAATCCTAAGAGGTAGGAACCATTATACTATATTACCAGCTGGGGAGATGGAGACAAACCTACAGAGGGCATGTTTGCTGCCTGTGTACTAGGAGGAGCAGACGTCTATTGGAGGTTGCTATTTCTTTAATACTTTGAAGGAATGCTAACAGGTGGGTTCATACATGGGGTATCTTACACATTTATAGCACTTATGACAATCCTTATTCCTTATCCTCTAAAAAGATGATACAGAAGTAGTGCACACTTACTGCAGGGCACTTAGAAAGCACACCCAGAAGCACTTAATCAAATCCAGCTACTGTTATTGGTTGCAGTTCCTTGAAGATGCAAGGGCAGCTGGCTTGTCTTGCTCAGCAGCCCCTGTGTCCTGCATCTGGGCACAGACTCTGGCTGTGTGATGACTGTACTGAAGGACAGGGAAAGAAGAATGCAGCTAATGGACCATGAGTGGCTGTGGGCATAGAGGAGACTGAGTAGGGGAGGGGATGAGCCTCAGGCTCCTGGCTCCTGGTCACGTTTGTGGCTTTGACATCCTTGGGTGTGTGTGTGTGTGGCCAGCATGCACTGCACCTCTGAAGGCGAGCAAGTTCCAGAACCTTGGGAAAAAAATGTCCTTCCCGTAAAAAAGAGTCTTTATGAGCCCAAAGAACCTAGGAACAAACAGCAAAGACATCATAAATGTCAGATCTGACAATCTGAAAGCAAACTGTTCAGTTTCACATGTACACAAAGGTTCCAGACTGATGACTTCTGAAGATCTCTCCAAGAGAAAGGCTGAGGAACAAGCAGGGGCTGACTCTGTAGGAGAAATGCTCTGAGCTGCCAGTGCTGGGAAGGAATATGTCACTGAGAGGAGGCTGGGACAGAGGGCTGTGACTCATAGAGCTCCTGGTAGTTCTGGCGTCTTCTCCACTGAAATCCACCCAAACATGGTTCCATGAGCAGCCTCCTTTTCATCTCAGCTAATAATACTGTGGGCCAGTATGGGTTTCATCTTTCATTTCATCATAAGCTGTATTAAATTTACATTTGGCTCTATTTTCATAAAGAAGATGTATGTAACAACCCCTTTGGTGAAGGATCATCATGCAAATATAATAGCATAAATAAACCAAGGCAGTCATGGTACATGTGACTTGGCCAATGGCTAATGTTCTCATTAACTGCTCAAGCTCTGTCAGAGAGGATTTTCCCCAAAGACCGAAAAATTTTCAAACTTATGCCACGAAAGGATCCAGGAAGCGTGCATGGTAGTAGGATGGGCTACACAATTTACACATAAGTGCAAAATGGAAATGTGGGGCTCCTTGTTTAAAAATTATGAAGAGATTCAAGATCCACCAGCAATATGGAACCCATGCTCTCCTCAGGGGCCAGGGCTGCGTGGCTGCCCAGGTCTCCTGACCATGTGACCAACTCTTTGCTTTAAGCCACAACTTCAAATTCAAGAAATTTCATATTCTTTTATTTCTTGAAAAAAAAAAAAATAGCTTCCAAAAAAATAGGATGTTTCCTCCCGAGTCCTCGTGTCCCCTCTGGGTGAGACAGTCTCAGGGGTGAAGACAGGTCATGTCTTTGACCTGGGGGATGCCTTCTTTACTACTGCTGAGGTTTGTCCCCCAAAGGTTTGTGTGCTGGAGTGCTTGGTCCCTGTTCTGCTTTCCTCATAGCTGCCACACAATACCTGACACTGCAATTTAAAGGTGGACTTTGTTGACTTTGGCTTATGTTTTATAAGTTTCAGTCCTTGCATGGTTAATTGCCCCAAGTAGAAATGGCATAGTGGAAAGGCCTGGGTGGAGGAAATCTGCTCAATTCATGGTAGGCAGGAAGCAGAGAGACAAGGGAGCTGCCAGGGAGGGAAATACACTCTCTGAGGCCATGCTTCCAGCCACCTGCTCTTTTTGACCAGGCCCTACCTTGTAGGGTAACAGCAATGATAGTGCCCGCATTGTCCAATCCCCTTTCAAATCCCCATCTATGAGCTGGAGTGACTATAACAGCAACACAGTCAGACAGCTTCAGAAAGACACCACTGCCCCGCTCCCTGAGCTGGGAGATGAAAAGCAAACGTCCACACCAGCAGATATTTCGTATACTTGCCACATGGGTGGTGAGGCTGGGGCCCGTGTCTCCTGTGTCTTTAGATCCTTTTCACTCTGCAGCCCATGGAGGGTGCGGGGAGGGCAGCTCAGCAGAAGACGGGTGGTGGCAGAGAAGTGACTGCAGTGGAGTAAGCCAGAGAGAGACCTTACTGAATTCTGACTCCACAGCCCTCTCTGCGGTGACCTGAATGTGCAGTGGGTGGCAGCACTCTCCTCCCAGGAGGAAATCACACAGAGCTTGGGCCCACCCCCTAGTGCCTGCCTCTTTTCCCTGCTTCTCGGTTTTAACCCTGGACATTGCTCCAAGCCAAAGAAATCAGAGAGGTCTTGTGGTTTCGGAAAATTGTCTCAAGGTGTCCATAACATTTACTGTCAGGCAACAAGGCAGGCAATAGATGAGCATAGCACAATCCCACACACTTGTACACACTTAGCCACTGCTGCCAGAAATGTTTGTAAGGTTATTTACCAAAATGTTAATAGTTTTCTCTGGATGGTTGGATTTCGGGCAATTGCTACTGTGTTCTTTATGCCTTAATGAGTTAATTTTTTTTCAATGAATATGTGTTTTTCAACAAATACAACTGTCTGGGAAAGAGTGGTTAGCTAGGAAGACTTCCCGAAGGTCAGATACACAACTGGCTCTGTCTTAGGCCACAGGGTGAAGACGTGAGTGCAGAATGAACACGTTAGAAATACCTGCCATCTGTGTAAGCTGGGCCACCTCATCAAGAATTATCTGGCTATAATCAGGCAAAACTAAAAATCTATTTTCCATATATCAGTTCTATCTCATCCTATTTTCCCATGACAAATCTCAGCATTTTATTCTGAGTCAATCAAGTTCAGCTATTCTGTACATACAGTAAAAATATGGACCACCATGGTGTGTGTGTGTGTGTGTGTGTGTGTGTGTGTGTGTAAGCACAGAAGTAATCCATGAGAATACCCCACAGTCCTATTCCCGTTACTCCAGAGAATGGGGCCTGGGCATGTGTGTGCCCAACAGCCCCATGGAGGTGGTAAGAGTTGGGTCAGGACTCCAACTGTGACCACAACACTTTATTTAGTATATCGAAAAAGCTCTGAAGCAGAAGGGAAAAAGTTTCAAAAACTGTGAATCGGGGATAGATAGGAGCTGGGGTATCTATGCTTATTTGGGTCTTTCTGTAGATTTTCTTAAAAAAGAAGTGGCAGAGGGCAGACGAGAAGAGTTTTGGCAAATAATATGTACATTCCAGGAGTATACCATCATACATCCACATGTCTGTTAGGTCCCAAAGGCAAATTCATGATAGGGAGGTGGAGAAAGTGGGATTTAAAAAATTCTTTATTGAAAAATATAGGGGGGTGGTCAATTGCCTGTACAAGAAAAGGACACCTAGAAGACTAGGTAAGGTAGGTTAGGTTTTGCTACAATAACAAACAACACCTGAATTTCAATGTCTTCATACAAAAAATGCTTATTTTTTCCATTCACCCCAAGTCTCCTATATGTGTAGCAGCTGTCTGCCATGAGGTGGTTCAGCCCCCTGTTTCAACTCAGGGCCTCCACACTGGCTGAAACTGGAGTGGAGAGAGGCTCGGAAAGCTCACGTAGGTGTTCACTGCCTCACCCCGGAAGTAGTGTGTGCCATTCCCACCCCCGTTTTAGTGGACAGAATTATTCCCATGCCTGTGTCCAACTGCGAGGGGTCTGAGAAATGGAAGACATCACGCACAGAGGAAGGACAGCATGAATCTTCTGGAGGAAGAGAGCTAAGGCCGCCCGGTAAGTAAATTGCTCTTGTCAGCCTACTTAGGCCCCAGGCTTTAGGAGGCTTTTGCCACCTTCAATCAGAGAAGCTCCATCTTGACTTTCTTGTTGTAAGCTGGCTGTCCTAGCTCCTGAAATGAACAATTATTCCTATATTTGATACACAGTATGACATTCAAGGACATTTAATGAAAAAATATCAACAGACTCTAAAAAAAAAAAACTGAGACCTACCAGTTACATACGCCTTGATGTGATTGTCACTTGTATACCAGGCAATGGCTTTATTGGCTTCAAAGCTCCCGCACGCTACAAAGAAAATCTGTTACATGTGGGCAAACATTGAGATTTAATCAGCAGAAATTCTTACAGCTCAGAGACCCTTGTGCTCTGCCACACAAAGGACGTTTCCTGAGTTCTGGAATGACAGGGACGATTTCAAGGAGCCCAGGGTAGCTGTTATGGATGCAACAGACTCCTGCATACTGCTCATTTCTAAGCAAAATGTACCATGGAAGATAGCAGAAGGCAACCAAAGGTGTTTTGAGTTGGTCTAGAGGAGACAGGATGGAGTGTGGCTCTTTTTCACCAGGATATGTGAATGATGAAACCAGCACAGCAGTTCCGAATGCGGGCGTGGGAGTCAGACTGCCCGGACTCCGGTGTTAGTCTGCCAGTTCCTGGCTTAATGATTTTAGGTGCTATACTTTTGTCTCAGTTTCTTCATTTATAAACAGTATAATAATAATCCACCTCAAAGTGTTATTTTGCAGATTAAATGAAGTAATACACAATCACATACACCAATGTTCCACTCAATAGTAGACCACATGTACTACAGTAAGGTGGTTCTGAAAGGTTATAATGGAGCTGGAAATTCCTATCACCCAGTGACATCGAAGCCATCACAGTGTTGTAGTGCAAAGCATAACTCACAAGTTTGGGGCGATGTTGTTATAATAATCTTATTGTGCTGCCAGTTGTATAAAAGTATGGTGCATAATTATATAAAGTATATAATACTTCAAAGTGATAAACAACTGTGTAACTGGCTAATGTATACCAGCATACTATCTACTTTTTATAGTTATTCCAGAGTGTTTTCCTGCCCAGGAAAAATAAAGCTGTGAAGCACAGGCCATGTTAAGCTGGCAGCAGCCTTATACATTTTCTGCTTACCCTGTCTCCTGATTGTATCAAGAGGCCATGTCGCGTGACTGCTCCGTGCCATTTAGGCTGCATAAGTGCGCTTTATGGTGTTTTCACAGTGATCAAATTGCCTAATGACACATCTCTCAGAACTAGCCCTGTAGTTAAGTGGCCTGTGACTGTACACAGCTCAGCGCGGGCCCGACATGCCAGAAGTGCTCAGTGTCTCTGTCACAAAGATCGCAGCAGACACCAGCAGACCTTTCATTTCTGAACAAAACTTACAATGAAAGAGAACTGAAGATGACTGCATCATTTTTTTTTGAGTTGCTTCAGAGGAGACGGGTTGGATTTTGCTTCTTTTCACCAGTGAATACAAAAGCATATAATTGAAATGTCATCCTTCCAAGGATTAAGGGACTTCATGCAAAACAGAGAATGAAGTCCAGTAATTAAGTTTCATTACTGAAGTCCAGTAATGAATTAATGAAAATAACAAGCTTCCTTTTACACAAGAATAGAGCTAAGTGTACCTTCATGATGCCATTGTTCTTTAAAAGTGGTTCCATGTAGATTTACAGTATGTTTTTGATTGTTTTAAAAATGGGTTATAGGGTCTTGTAATAATTTCTGGCTCTGTTTAGTAAATTCATTGTTATGCAAAGAAATTACATTCAGAAATAGGAAACGACTTTATTTGCCTAAGAAATCGTGTTCCTCCCAGACAGTGGCAATGTGCATTTCTGAGATACACAGCAAGCAGCCGGACCGCAGAGGGGAGTATCTGATTCCACACCCCGCCTTCTTCCCCGCCAGATTTCTGGTATGTTCACTCCCGCTGGTCCTGAAAGGCAAAGTCCGTCCCAGCTGGCCCATCCCCTACTCCACTGACATGTAACATTACAGATTCACCCTTGGCTTGACTTATCATTTTCAACTTTCACACGTTTAAGTGTTTAGGTAAAACATCCTCCGTACATCTGCCAGACCCCTTGGCCTGGAGTTGCTGGAACTCCTTGTCTATTTTATTTTATTTTATTTTATTTATTTATTTTTTTCCGGTACCGGGAACCGAACTCACGACCTTGCGCTTGCCAGGCAGGCGCTGTGCCACTGAGCTAAATCCCCAGCCCCTCCTTGTCTATTTTAAGAACCCATGTCTCCCATTAGGATGTCGTATCCTGGGCAGAGCAAAAGGAGGGATCTCTCTGGCTGAAAACAGCGGGCGCTCCCCAGAATATGAATACCTCTCAGATCAGAGACTGATGACGTGCCAGCTCCCGGGGCACACGGCCACCGGCTCCGTGAGATGCCCAGGGCGCAGACTCCCTGCCTCCTGCTTGGCCCTCTCTCTCTTGGCCGGGCCCCGCGGGCTGGAGAGTCGTGCTTCCCCGGATCTGCCTCCTGGGCCTCGTACAGACTGTACTGGCATCTGGCCGTGTGCAGTCCCTCGCTGCTGGTCTCGGCTTCCGGGTTCTCCCGCACTGAGGCCTCTGCCCAGCGCCCTGCGGGGACTCAGACCTGCAGCGGCTCCCCCTACAGGGCAGAGCAGGACATGTCAGCGGGGTCGCAGGACCCCTCCACTCTGGACCCGAAGGGATCCGGCCCTTCGCAGGCAGGTCTGTCACCCACAGAGAAATGCAGGGTCTCAGGAGCTGTTTGTCCCAACCCCACTTTCACACAGAGCTTCCAGTTTGGCTTTCAACTCAATCGGCAAGTGAGGTGAGCTGCAGTCCCAAAGATAAACTGACAGAGGTTCCTGTTACCCCTTATCTTGGGTACTGCACCAGGCCACTTGCTGATGTGGAGCTAAAAATTCATATTTTTGTAAGTTGTACAACTGTTGTTGTGTGGTTGTGCGTGTGGTGTTGAAATGTTGTGAAACTTTAAATGAAGAAAGGGTAACGAGGTCCTTGTCCTAGTCTGGGAAGGCCTGGCTGGAGGGCCAGGGAGTCCTCCTGGGGCTCAGGCTTCTGTGATTAGCAAGGTCTGGAAGTCGACACCCTGGGGACCTGCTGCCCTGGCTCCTTACCCCACCCTTGAGGACGCGTCCTCGCCCTGCCTTTCCCCATTCTGGGAGGGACACATTCTGGGAACTTAAGCCAACTGCCCAAGCTTTGAGGAAACTGTGGGCTGCAACATCTTTCAGAACAAAGAATTAAGTATCTTTCTAATTATATCCAGGCCTAGGTTTAAACCAGGGTTCCTATGGCCTCTTGAACTTCAAATAAATACCTATCCTGTTCCTTGTTTAAACAGGTGTAAAGGTATCGTGAAGACTAGATTTATCGGGGCAGGAAGGCAGCTCCCACAGCTGTCAGGAGCACACTGCCCTTTCATTCCTCACCAGAGGGGAAGCTAATTATATTGTCATAGAGCAAAATAAATGTACAATCTCTACTCCTGAGTTCAATGAACTAGCAGGGTAAACTTTCCTCAGAGCTGCTCTTTGGCAAGTCTCAGGGCCAGCGTGGGTGGCATGTGCCGTTGATATTTAGAGCCACTGCAGTAGGGTGCTGGGATGTGAAAGCTTGCTCTCCCCAGAGTGCCTTTGAGCGCATGCACACACACACACACACACACACACACACACACACACACACACACACATGCATGCACGCACCCTCCACTGGCATATATGTGCACACACGCACACACTCCCACACTGTAATGTACAACTCTCACACTTATTCACTTAGCACATTGTCTCACAGACACACACAAACTCCCCCACACATGCACATTTGTGCACTTTGTATTCATCCATGTATATGCTTTTGTGCACACAAACCCATGGACCCCCTAGGTACTCTCTCACACCCATGTTTGCACATATTTACACAACTCACACATACATGCACAGATTCACCCCTGCCCCCAGTCCTCTAATGCCTAGGCACTGCTACTCAGCCCTGAGTTTTTTCCATGGAGTGCAGATCCCTATCAAGATGCCTGGGTCTTTCCTGAGTTTAGCATGCCAAAATCCTGCTTCCTAAGAACCCTCCCCTGCACAGTCCTGGGCACACTTGGACCCTGGCCACCCTGAAATCCAGCTGAGAACTCGTCTGAAGTCTTTGTCAGCACACAGTGTCATGAGTGAGGTTTGCCCATGCTGGGCTCTTTTGGAAGTGGCACTCGGGCACTGTGACAGGTCCTCTCCGTGTCTGGGTCAGCCTCCCAGACACACACAAGCACTCAGCCCACAGCAGCCATGGTGAAGACTGCACAGTGCTTGGTGCCTGGGCTCCGTCTGCACAGAGGATGGATTCATGGGCTAATTCAGGGACAGGTGCACCTAAATCCAGTTAGCAAACAGAGAATTGTAGTGAAACTACTGGCTTAGGAACTTTCCACATGAACCTTTTTCTGGCACCAAGAGGAGCTTTCCAAGCAGCAGTGGTGACTGTGACCAGCCATTTTCAATGGAGGAATCCCCACAGAAGGCAGTCTTGTGTGAGTCAGAGCTCCCCTGGGTGGGTCTGGGTGCGGCTGAAGAACCTGTTAGAAGGGCATAGAGATATGTCGGAAGAAATGGCAAAGGCTTTGGAATTAGCCAAAATCAGATTGGTGTCTTTTTTCTCCACTTATCAGCCACAAATGTACGGCTTTGAGGAATTTACTGAAAAATTCTGAGCCTCTGTTTCCTCCTCCTTCAGGAGGGCATACAAACAATACCTCTCTCAGAAGTTTCCTGGTGTCTATCTAATGGTGTCAATGGTCCTGACTTATGGGGCTGGGGATTTAGCTCAGCAGCAAAGTGCCTGCCTGGCAAGCGCAAGGTCGTGAGTTCGATTCCTGGTACCGGAGAAAAACCAAAAAAAAAAAAAAAAAATGGTCCTGGCTTAGTGAAAGTGGTGGGAGACATGACAAATGGCAGCTTTTGAAAAAAAAGATGACTGAGAACACTGTTTTATTCTTCTTGTTGTTCTGGAGCATTCCCATAAAATCCGAAAAAAAGGTGTTCTTTTCTCACACAGTTAAGTTCATGGAGAATATTGATTTCCATTGTTGTAATAAATTACCAAGAATGTAGTGGCTTAAAATAATGAGTATTTTTTTATATCACAGTGCTGGAGAAGTCTGAAATAGGTCTCACAGGATTAAAATCAAGATGTTGGCAGGGCCTCATTCCAGCTGGAGGCTTGGGAGAATTCATTCTTTTGACTTTTCCAGTTCCTAGAGGTTTCCTGAATTCTTTAGCAGACAGCCTCTCCCTTTATTTTCAAAACCAGCGATCTGGCGTCTTCACATCTCTCTCTGTCTCAATCTCTCCTAACTCTTTCACTGCAAAGACGCATGTGATCCAGATATTCCAGGAAATCTCTCCATCTTAGGAACCTTAACCTCACCGCCTCTGCAGAGACCTCCTTGCCACCTCAGGTATCATCTTCACAGACCCCCTACCCCTTATTAGGAAATGCACATCTTGGAGAGGCCATTATTCTGCTTCCTACTTTGGGAGAGCTTAGTAACTTTAAACTTTTTGATCTTCCAAAAGTTCTTCTCCAACCTTGGATACCTGAACCTAGTTGCCTAGTAGCAAATGCTGGCAGAAGGTTTAAAAAGATACTGAACACATTAGTATCACCAGAGCACTTAGAAATTGCCAGGCAGGTAGTTTCCTTTTGCATGTGTGGATGTCTGAACCTGTTTACTTGTGGTTGTGATTTTATAATGTGTGACATAACAGGGTCATAGTTTTTTATTATAAAATGGTTTCTAGCATGTTTGCAGGGACCAAGGGGTTATGTGGAGTCCCATGGAAATAACTCTGACTTTTGCAGGTGCTCTGATCTCTGAGAAGCCTGACAACCACAGCTGGGGGCTGCCAGGCCTGGGACTTTACAAGACCGCTAGTCCTGCTGCCACCCCAGCCAGGAAGAAAGGACTGGAGTATGCAAGCAAGTTCAGGGTATGTGACTTTTTAAAAATATTCTTCACATGAGTCAAGAACTCCAATGTGGACTTTAGATAGAAACTGGAACTCAGTGGGAGGTCCTTGAGGGTGGAGGATGGGGTGCCTTCAGGCTTTCAAAACACAAAACAGGTGGTTCTCAGTGGCGCTGGCTGGAGGGGAGGAGGAAGCAGAGAGTAGGGAGGCCTCCGTGCCACCCCCCGGGATGGGGCTGGTGTCTGCTGCCTGGGTTGCTGCCTGAGAGTGGAGTGACAGCTGAGGGTCCATGCACCCTGCATGTGGCTGGGGGAGAGATGGGGGCCACTGGGTGGCCCAGGGAGAAAACTAGAGACCCCATGGGGAAAGGGTTTTCTTCACCACCAGAATACTGTTGCTTAGCTCAGAGGCCTCAGAGGCTTGGAGAACCTACAAAAGCAGGAGTCTGGCCAGGCTGGAAGCTCCCAAAAGAGAAGACCAAGGAGCAGAATGATGTGATGGAGGAATGGTGATGAGGTCGACCAGAAATCTGAAGCCATGAGCCCAGCCAGAGGCAGGATCAGTCAAATCGATGACAGGCTTTGATTATTCTAGGGTAAGAAATCTGTGCTTTGTAAACATGCTAGATGCCTGCATTTTTGCATATTTTCATTTTTTTGTTTTATTTTTTGTTGTTGTCAATGTTGTTGATGTTTTAGTAAACCTTGGGTAACAGGGCCCTTGCTCTTGCCCAGAAAGGCCCAGCTGGGGAATCAAGGAGTCCTGGCACTGCTCTGGCCCCTGGTGAGGTGCACATGGACATGTGATAAGTCAGTACCCCAGGAGTGGCTGTTCTGGAGTTCCTCGAGGAGTCCTTCATGACCTCAATACGTTGTACATGCCAGGGAAATGGTGATTCTAGTTGTGTTTTAAGCACTGGGCATAAAAAGAGAAGCACCTTCCAGTTAGGCTTCAGAATGGACAACTCACACGCGCCTGCCCTGCTCACACAGGCGGCTGGACTGCAGCACTGTTTATGCAGCTTAGCAGGTAACCAAAAATGCCCCTTGGCTCAGTGAAGGGGTTTCGCTGCCCGTTTTCCTTTTACGCTCATTAGCCCTTGTACAAAATACGCAGACCAAAAATAAATAGAAGGGCAAAGAACAAAATAAATAGAGATCTACGTACAGTCTGCACCACAGACCTGTCTGTCATCAGTTAGCCCTAGCCTCTCTGACAACGGCACTCCTTAAAAAAGCCCCAAAATTTTCAGCCTGAGGATATGACAGTACTGGGTTCTGTAAATGAGCACTCTAAGGACCGTTTTCCTGACAAGACGATCAGACTCAGGATAGTAGATGGTAGCCAGGTGTGGTGGCACATGCCTGGTAACCCCTGCTCTCTGGGAAGCTGAGGTAGGAGGATAGCAAGTTCAAGCCCAGCCTGGGCAACTTAGCAAGACTTTGCTTCAAAATTTAAAAGTAATGATGATGATAATAATAATAATAATAATAATAATAATAATAATAATAGAGCTGGACATGTAGCTCAGTGGGAAGGCCCTGGGTTCAAGTGCAGTCTCAGTCAGCCACTCAGCAAATGGGTGCCCCAGGACTGGCAATGACTGTAAGTCCCACAGCGCTCCTATAAGAAACATGGCCACTGTTTACACCTGAGGGGGCAGGAGGAGTGGCGGCAGAGAGGGAAGCAGAGCCCACCAGAGAACGCCCATAAAACATAGACTCTGTGCAGTAATGAGGGAGTGATTTAAATCCAGTTAGAATTTCTGGGGAGAAGGAGTAAAACTTACCAGCTCTGCTCAGAACCTCATGAATAATTTTTCACCTGACATGGGACCCGGAACCCGCAGAAAACTGAGCTGGCCAAAGGAAAATAGGTTTCCAACTCACCTCTGTTCCTCCAGCCCTATTCCTAACCAGGATGGGAGACGGAAGCTGAGACGGGAAGCGCATCATTTTTAGACGCATTATATTTTGTTCTTGTGTGAGAAAGTTTGGACAGAAAACACATTTTCTGGCAGCTGAAACCTCGCCTCCTGGGTTGGCTAAGGGAGAGGCCATGCACCCATGTCGGCCGGCGTGCCCAAGTCACTGAAGTCCTCTAAACTAGCAGAAAGGGGGACTCAGGATGGAAAATCACCTAAGCCTGGAGCCCTGGGCCGTGCACAGGCGACCCCAGCATTACCAGGGAGCGGCCAGCCAGGCTGGGAGCGGGTTTCCCACAGGCTCTAGGTGCACAGCCTTAGGTGGCCACTTATGGGGGCCAGGGGTTGCGGAGGGGGTGCCAAGCCGTCCGAGCCATCTGGAGGCTCCCAGGGGCCTCGGACCGCAGGGTCGCCCTGGTCCCCACGGAACAGGGAGCCCTCGCGCGACCCGGGCGCCACCTTGGAATTGGCGGTGACCTGAGCGACGGGGCCCGCTGTTTCCCCAGCTGGCCGCAGGGGGGCAGAAAAGAGGGACGGAGGCCATCGGCTCTGTCCCGCCGCCCGCCCGGGACCCGGCCCGGGGAGAATCGCTTCCAGCCTCAGGCCGGCCTGGCGTCCGGGAAAAGGGAGGCGGACCCCTCGACCCCCTCAGCCCACCTTCCCAGGGCCAGCGACCCCGTCTCCTCTCCCTTTTGCAGATCGTGGGGCGCTGTGGGCCTAAAAGACACCAAGGAGAACGTAAAGTAGTTGTTCTGGTCCTGACTGCGTGCTGAAGCACAGAAATTTAAATTCAGGAGCAATCCTTGATACCTGATTAGGCGGACACCTCCCCTCTTCCTGCTTTCTTCCCCGCCGGTGCTGACGTCCACGCATCTCTACTGTTCCTCCCTGGGGTTACACGTCACCTGGTTCTCTTCTCTTCGTTTCTCTCCTTCTGGCTCCCAAATTTAATTCTGATGCGCGTGAACCAGGGTAGCAAAGGTTCTGTCCAGAGGGACCTAAACCTAGGAACATAGCCTTCAGAAATCAATCATTTCTCCGTGTGTTATCAAGAGTGACACGTCACGTTTAATAAAATATTCTTCCGTCTTGGGGAGGGAGACCTTTGGTCTGAAATGATTTGCATGATTTGTTTCGCTGATGATATTTATTTTGAAATTTCAAATTTCGAATTACAGACGATATAAAATGTTTATGTTCCGTCAAACTAGACTTAGGCTCAAAAGGATTGTGAAACTGCTGTTCGAACGTTAATAAACTGTCAAGCTAGAAAAAAATAAAATGCCTCAACGGGACAGCACTGAAGCCAGGCTAATGGGAACCAAGAATAGTTCTGAAAACAAGTCCTTTGCTTTCTTTGTCTTATTAGTATATCAATTTTTTTTTTTTTCTTAACAGTGTAGGGAATTGAATCCAGGGCTTTGCACTGAGCTACATTCCTAGCTTCACTTTTATTTTTTGTTTTGAAACAAAGTCTCACTAAGTTGCTATGTTGAGCAGACCAGGCTCAAACTTGTCACTCTCCTGTTTCAGCCTCCCAGGGTGCCGGGATTGTAGGCATGTGCCCCCGTGACAGGTTTGCATGTCACTTCTTGGTGGAAGGGAACAGCTAGACCAGTCTCAGGCCTGGTCTTATCTAGTGTAAGGAGCTAGGAGAGGAGGCCCAGAGCTACAACCTTGCTGTGCCCTTGGAAGCTGGTCCGAGTAGGCAGAGAGGGATCGTCTGTTTCAATGTCAGAAAAAAGGGGACAGCATTGCTCCTTCTGGAAACTCACCCGGAGCACCTAAAGCGTAGGCTTGTGGTTTGCTCCTTTATGCCAAGACTCTGCTCCTCCTGTTACTCGGCATCTGCTTGTCTAGCTGGGCAGTAGCCCAGGCCACCAATTTTCCATTCTCCTTTCTGCTGGCTTTCTCCCCCACTTGGAAGTTTGGCAATTCATTAACATCTCCACCAGAGGGTGGGCAGGAGAAGGAAAAGCTTGGAACTCCTGCTGGCCTTGCGGTTCTTGGTAGTTGCTACTTCGAGGGCTGGGTTTGGTGGGAAAAGAGCAGTGGTGTTGGCTAAAATGAGATTTGGGGATTATTGGTGGATTTAATCTGGTCTCACGTCTACCATTTCCACAAGTAATTAGAGGTTACTAGTCACATTCAGGAGTTGCATTAGTCTCAAAGAATTTACAGAAAAATCTAAATAGGCTTAAATACCATCTTGGAATCCAGAATGTTAAGCTGTATGCTCCAGATAATTAGCATTTTTAGGGTCTTTCCCACCCTCCATCCCACCCTTGGGGCTACAGCCACTCTTAGGTAATAGTTCTTTGAATATATTTGAAATATGACATTTTTTAGGGTGGGGTAAGCTGAGCGGGAAAGGGAAAGAAACACTACTGCAGGGACAGGGAATCCGCAGTGCAGCGTTGGATACTTGAAACTTCTCTGATCTCCAAAGGTATTTTCTGATTCTGGAGGCGGAGAGAAAAGCCCTGTTAACATGCATGGTGATCCCCAGGCAGAGGGGGTTCACAGAGGAGGGCCCACCGCCAACTGGAGCATGAGCCCGCACCATGTGTTAATGGAGGGGGCCCACCCTTCTGCAAGGCCCAGAGCCTCTCTTCCAGAGGGCCAGAGTGGAAAGACATGGTGACATTCTCTCAGCACTCCCTCCCCAATAGGAGCTCCCACTAGCACTGTTGTGAAAACAGCACCCTGTTCAGGCAGGATGGGGGAGACTGTGGTGCTCCCAGGAATCTGTGCTTCCGTAGTATTTAACCGTTTCCAAAGCAATTTTGTGTTTGTTCCCTTATTTGATCTTCATGGTGACTATGGGGTGGGAAGACAAATATTCTGTTTTCTATTTCCTTCTGCTGAGGCGGCTTAGCACCAGTCAGGAAGGTAGTGAGAGCAAAGCAGAATTAGAATCCAGGTCTTGGATCCTCTCCTCCACAAGCAGAGTCCTGCTACATCATAGTTTCTTATTTGACCAAATTATTGTGCCTGCCATGCATTCTGTAAGTAGCTACTACACTTGATTTTTATTTTTTTTTGGTACCAGGAATTGAACTCAGGACCTTGTGCTTGCCAGGCAGGCACTTGTGCTGCTGAGCTACATCTCTGGTCCTTACACTTGATTTAAAAAAAAAAAAAATGGTTTTGTTTTTGTTTTTTGGTAGCAGGAGTCAAACTCAGGACCTTGCATTTATCAGGCAGGTGCTGTGCCACTGTGCTATATCCCTGGTCCTAAATTTGTTTTTTTGAGCAGGGTCTCACTATGAAGCCCAGGCTGACCTCAACTCACAGAGATCCTCTTGCCTCAGCCTCTTGAGTTCTGGGATGACAGGCGTGCACCACCACACCTGGCAGATTTACACTTGAAAAAGCTACTCTTACACTGATATAACTGTGCAAATCATACTCAGGAAAAGTTTTTAAGACTCATTTAATACTGTTTTTTCTTTGGAATTCCATTACAGCAGTTCGACTTATTAGTTGTATTTTTCTCCTAATAATCAGTAAGGTTTTAATCTAACTGTGTTGGATAATTTCTTAAAGTCACTTATGAAACATCACTTTATCCCATGGGCCTTCTTTTCCATTCCTGAGTGGACACTGGAATATTCCCAAAGATATACATCAAGATCCCAGCTCAGTAAATGAACTCAACCGTAAATAAAATGTCTAGTATATGTAATTACTGCAAATTGTATCTCCATTGATATTTTTAGCAAGATTGATTTAAAAAATGCTCTGACATAGCCCACATGCTGATAGTCTAATCCATGCTTAAAGAAAAAAAATTCAGCCTGTTCCATCAGCACCATTCACATTTTAGATTACCCACGTTGTAGAGGCCTCCCCGAAGTATTTCCTTCAACCTCTGCCAGGCTGGAGCCGGGGGTGAGGAGTGGCAATATTATATAAATATCTGCACAGAGTTCTTGGACAGAACTGTACAACAGCCATATATGGTGAAAGGTAGATTTTCCCCTGAGACTTTATTCTTGGAATATGTTAAAATGCACATGTCTCCATTTCTGCTCCCAAGAAGCTGGTGTGCAGATGTGAAGTATTGGAGTGGTGGAAATGCTGCTGTCTACGGTTTACATGACGTCTAATAGGCCTCTAGAATGTGCTTAAAGACGGCGTTCAGAGTGAGGCCCCTAACCTTCTTTGACGTAATTGTCTTTCTTTGGAGACACAGCTTGAAGGAAAGGATGAAGATTTGAAAAGGGAATTAATTTTCTCAACTAGGCTTATTATTTTCCCCTATTGTCTATGGTACTCTGTTAAGCTAAAAACACAAAAAAACAAAAACAAAAACAAAACACTAATCACGGACTCTACCTGAATTATGCTGCTATTTGTGGATTACATGTCACTGTATCTGGCTTATGACTCCCCTATCAGGAAAGTTCTGCCTGATTTCACTCGTACGCTGACACTGTTTAGAATCTGATCATTATTTCCACTCCAGTGTTTCCAACTTTGCATAAAACATAAGTTATCTGAAGTAGAAGGACCCTTTATAACTACTATTTTGATAATTTTCACTTAGAGTTATTCTGGTTTTCTACAAAAAGTGTACTCCAAGAAGAACATTTGAAAAATGTTAGCAGTCTTACTTTAAAAGCTAATTTTCTAATTTACATTTTTAAAATAGCGCTTAGGCAGCCTTTCGCAATTAAAATATGATTTCCCCTCTATTTTTCTATGCTCAATAAACTCTGCTAAAATATATTATGAAATGTAGGATTAGAGACCAAGACATTAAACAAAGAAGTTAAGCGTTTTGAGGAGACTTTGAAAGCTCCGGTTTCCTGATACACAGAGTAGAGCCTGGAACAACTTTGCGGTGTTTAATGCGTTTGTTCCCTATCTTCTAAATGCAATAATTTCTAACCACTGCTTGATCATTAGAGATTTATATTCACCATAATTTATGTCAACTTATATCTGGGGCTTTTCTCCCCCCTACAATGCTTGGCAGCCAACTGCTGGTGGAAAATAGAATGTTTCACATTAGTCAGCAGCCTTCTTAAATTATTTCTATGAAATAATTTATGGTGGGTTACAAATTCTTATATGGCATTTAAAGTTAATGATTAGGCAGAGAGATATATCAGAAATATGATTAGTCACATATGTGTTTGGCTTGTATGGTTCCATCTATACGTGTTATAGGAGTTGCTTTTTAAAAAGATATTTTGGGCCTTATATATTTTCCAATGAAAGACAGCTCATTTATAAAGGAAAAGAAAAAAGATATACTCTCGTAAACTCTCTTCGCTAATTAAGTAGTCATAAAAGTAGTTTCTATTCGTGATGGCTATGTTCAGCACAGTACTGGGATGTGGTATAAAATTATAAGAACTGACAAGGGTAAAAATCTCTTGCTTTATAACTTGAAGTCAGGTTGTAGAAATCCTAACAAAACAGGAGTTTTGATGAAAATGATGATGCTCCTCCTTCACCACAGAGAGGAGTTTGTTATGGAATGATGCGCTCTAGGCCAAGCAAGTAATGAGATGGAACCCAGACTCCCTCCGTCCATCTCAGGATGAGCGACTTCCCACTGATTTTCATTCCTCTGTGTGGCTATCCTAAAGGCTTTGAAATATTCATTCAATTACTTTGATCATGGAGGAAAGAAAGTCATGGAAGAGCGGTCCTGAAAGTTTCATTACAATCTTATTCTCATGGAAGATACTCCCCGAGTATCTCTTTTGTACCTGAGGTAGATATCTCTTATTCTCTCCCCTCCCTTTCTTCCTATTTAACAGTGGCTTGAACTCAACTATTTATGATTCATTTCATGACAGGGTAGGCTTTCTCTGAGGGTACTAAAAAGTGCTGAAGTGGTTTTTAGAGACTAGGGGTAACAAGGAACTCTTTTCCTTCATGCTGTAAAATAAAGTCATTGTCAATAGACTACAACCTGCAATAAACTATTAAAAAAGGAATTTATGATGGCTGGTTATTATCCTCCTGAAATAATGTTGTTCCAGTCTGTCCTTGTCAGTCACCCTCAGGAGTCACGAGCTGGACTGCAAACAAAGGGAGGGTCTGGATGCACACAGAGGTTTCAGGACAAATTACCCAGGGAGGGCCCAGCCCGATGGTCCTTTATGCCCTTCATTGCCTTTTCAAAGCCACAAAACAATAGCCACATGTGTAGTTTGTCCTGTCTGTGTGAAAAGGCACCTGTTTGTGAGGAGGAGTTTGGACTGTGGATTAGAAAAATATTTGCATGGCTGGTAACAGTGGGCGTGCCCGGAGGGAGCAGGAGTGGCAGATGTTCCAGCTACTTTGAGTCCTGGTAGAGCCCTGTGGGTGAAGCTCGTCTATCTGGCAGGGTTCTGGGGAATCCTTGGCTCGGAGGGGAGAAGTGCGCATGCCCTCTGCCTTTTGCTGCATCTGCTCAGTGACTGTGGCGTAGCAGTGGGACCAGTAGAAGAAAGAACAGAATTTCCACCACTGGCTGGGTTAGTGTACGGCTGAGGAGCCAGAGGGTCCCTGAAGTTGGGGCCCCAACTAGGAGAGAGAGCTAAGGACACTGACTTTCAGGGCTAGGAATAATGGAGTTGTGGGAGTGGGAAAGTGGGCAAGACGGACAACCCATGAAGAGGGAGAACAGGAGGAGGGAAAGATGGAGAAGGCGGAATGAGGAGGAGACAAAGGCCTGAGAAGGGTTTGCTTGCATTCCAAGAGTCAAAGTGGTAAAATTCTATGTTCCAGACCTTTAGGATATGAGTTATCATTCCCTGAAGAAACTAACAGTTTCACTGATAAAATGATGACTTTCTTTACTTTAAAAAATTTATGTGATACCTGCAAATGTGGGGGTAGAAAAAGCTCTCCAAAGTTAGGACGAATATTGTTTAATGCTGAATGCTAAAGCTAAGAAAGCTGGCTTCAAAATGAGACTAACAATTAGAAGGTAAGAACCACTCCTGGGTCATTAATTTAAGCCTGTTCTGACACACTGTGCCATTCCCTGCTTGTTCCAGGAAGGCATCAGAAGCATAAACTAAGGGTATTTTTGAAAACCGGCTGGCTTAACTCTGGGAAGTGATGCCTGATGTTAGCACCTGTGGAAAATAGAAAAACAAGTGTGCTACTTTACTGGCATCATTTTGAAAAGGTGGCAAAGCTTTGCTATCATATAAGTGGATTCATGAACTTATTTTGTGAACTTAGACGAATTCCAATGATCTAATTGAGGAAAAATTCATAATAATGAAAATCAAAATCCAGCCAGGCATGGTGGCTCACGCCTATAATCTCAGCACTTGGGAAGCTGAGGCAGGAGGATTGTTTCGAGTTTGAGACCAGCCTGGACTATAAAGTGAGCTCAAGGCCAGCTTGAACCACATAGCGGAACCCTGTCTCAAAAAGACAAAAAAAAAAAAAAAAAAAGAAAGGAAGAAAGAAAGAAAATCAAAATCCAGAGTTAAAATTATCGCTTAGTATAAGCTGCAATTTGTAATTGTTGTCTCAATCAATATAAGTGACGCACACAGCCTTTACTGTGCATTCTCTCACAGGGTCATCCCCTACAGTTTCACAAGAGTTTTTTTTTTTTTTTTAACTAATTTTCTATTTTTATTAGTACATGTTTGTAATATGTAATGATTACCTTCATCGTGGGGAGTTGGTACATGAACTTAGCACATCTTAATTCTTTTTACCTGCCCCCGTCCTACATCTCTCACAAGACTGTTCTAAATCTCCTATCTCATGCAAAATCTGAAATCTTCTAAAATATTGTCACAGTGGCTGAAATTTTAAAATTAATAGAAAAAGTGTAATGAAACAATAAATACTGCCTGCCAAACTGATGCTAATGGATATTAATGTTCAGCCTTCTTAATACAAACATCAGAGTGGCACTACCCACTTTATGGAATGATGACCCCTGCCACAATCCTCACCTCTCTCTGAATCACGCAACGTGCCCAGCGGGGATGTTCTGAGCAACGCTTATCAAGGGTCATATTTAAGGGATTGAAACTAACTATTAATGCCGGCCTCTTAGTGGACTATCTACTTTTGGTCAACTATAACTATCGATGTTGGCCCCCTTTGAAGTGGCATTTATTACATCTGCCATTACAGTGTCTGATTAAAATACATTTAGGACATGTAAAGCAGATAATTTCTTAATTAAATACAGAACAAGAGCACAGAAGACAGTGCTCATTCACGTGACATCTTATAAATAAAAACCAGAACAAAGAAGACTCAACTCAGCCGCCCTCTGCCCAAGCTACAGAGACTCTGAGATATGTTTATTCTACTCAAAATCTAAGAGAACTTGTCACTGCACAAGAAAAAGATAAAATACAATCGAAAATGCGGCTTTCTATAATATTTTTCTAATTATCACCTTGGCTCTCTGTGGTTCTGCAAAAACAAATAAATACAAAGCTAAGTCCTTCATTTATGCCCAATTTCAAATGTAGCTACAAACGCCCCAAGTGAGAATACAGTTTTCTAGAGTTCTGAGACGTCAGCTGTGGTGAAGAAGAGCCATGAAGAACTTCCAGAGCAGCTGCAGAGGGTCAAAGGGGGTTTGGAAAGCAATCTGGGATGTGCTGGAGAGTTCTCCTCCATCCTAGGTTTTCTGTCCTCACCGATGTACTCACTGTTGTGTATAAAGGGCCATTTTGGAGAAGTGAAGCTGTGAGTGTGGGGTTCGTTGTTAAATAGTGAACCAACCCTTAGCAATGTCGCTGTTACTCCTTTGGAGCAAGTGGACCGCGAAATGAGCTGTTGAATCATGAAATGTAAGAATGGCAGGGGCATTAAGAGTGGTCTCTGGTAGCTGAGTACAAGCCTGTCAGCCTAGCTAGCTGGGGGGCTATACAGGAAGATTGCAAGGTCAAGCCCAACCTGGGCAAAGTAATGGGACCCTCTCTCAAAATAAAAAAAGTAAGTAAATAAAGGGGTGGGAGTATAGTCCAGCAGTAGAGCAAAGGTGAGGCCCTGGATTTGATTCCCAGTACAAAAAAACAGGTGGTCTCTCTGGGGCCATCCCAGGAATAGAGTAACTTAATTCTCAGTCCATAGCTGCTTAAATGCAAATATCAGAAACTGGTTTAGCCAGAAGATTATAGATTATAATGTATTTTGTTAATTTTTTTGGACTATACAGAGTGAAATTTACTGAGGGACATACTGACAGGGGCATGGTCCTGGGTGGCAGAGAGACAGTTCAGTCTCCATGTCTTTGTTACTTTTCTCTCGTTGCTGAGACAAAATACCTGATGCCCAAAATTAAGGAAGGAAAGGTTTATTTAGCTCAGTTTGTGGAGGTTTCAGTCCATAATCAGTTGGCTCCAAGGCAGGGTGGTGTGCCACAGGGACAATAGTTCATGGTCTCGGAAGACAGCAAAAGCAAGAACAAAAGGGGAGGAGAGAGAGAGACAGGCCTCTTCCCCTCTCTTGACTTGTGTGCAGGCTACTCGCCCCAGGGCTGGTGTAGCACTCACATCCATAATCCCCACATTGGACCCTGAATCAATCATAAGCTCTAGAAGCTTGCTCCATGAGTGCATGAGGCTTTGGAGGAATATCTAGTCACAAACCATAACACTCCACAACTTGGTTCAGACCCTCGTTTTGTTTATTTAGTGTTGGCTGGCAAAACCAACTAGGGTTGCCCTGGGGCGATAACGGCAGTTATGCCTCAAAGTAGCTCCAGTCACTTCAGCCAGAATCCACATTTCCTTCCCTCAGAATGGGTTCTCACCAGCTCATGTTCCCTCCTCTTCTGCAATGTTCCCTGAGCCTTTGAGCCTTTAGGGTTGTGCGGCCTGTAGCTCGTTCTGGAAGACCAATATCTAAATATTTCATTGTATGTGTCATAAATTTGAGTCCCACTCACTTGAGCACCAAATTTGCCTGGATCACTTTTGTGTCTTCTGAATCACAGACACTAGTGCTGTCCAATTCTGTGAGTCACACATACACTTCAAAAATTTTCTAGTAGCCACAGCTGGAAAACTAAGCAGAGACCAGTGAACCTAATTTTAATAATAGTGCATTAGTTATCTTTTGCTGTGTAACAAATTATCTCAAAACTTAACTTATCAGACATGTATGATTTCACAGGTGCCTGTGGTTCCTGATGCATGGATGAGTAGCTCAGCTGGACAGTTCTGGCTCCAGTCTCTTGACTCTGCAGGCATAGTCTGGGCCAGGCCACACCATCTGGAGCACTGCCTGGGGCAGGATGGTCTGCTTCCAAACGCCTTGCTCCCAGGAAGCCTCAAACCATGGTTCACAGTTGGTATTGGCTTTTGGCCCAGCTGCCCCGGGTCTGTTCTGTGTGGCCTCTCAGCTTGAGGGTCTCTGTTTTCATCTGTTTTGCGTTGCTACAACAAAATACCAGACACTGAATAATACAGAAGGAAAGGGGATTTATTTGGTTCATGGTTCTGAGGGCTGGAAGGTCCAAACAGCATCTGCAAGGGACAAGTATTTGACAAGGGCCTGCTGGCTCCCCTACAACATGGACGGCATGAGAGGATGGAAGGGAGCTAAGGAAGAATCATTCCACAAGACAGGAAGCCAGAAAGTGAGCTGAGCTGAGAGCAGCCTCACTGTGTAAACAATCTGCTCTCTTGGTAACCAACCCAGTTCCTTGAGACCTAACCCATACTCTTTGATAGGCCTTAATATTTCTGAGGGTGTGTTCCATGACCTGATTATTTCTCTTAAGGTCTACAAATGCAGTGCCATATATTGGATTAGGCCTACAGCCTATGAATCTTTGAGGGACAAGCCACTTCCAAACTATAGCAGTCTGTCCTTTCCATCTGCTGACTTCAATATGGCAACTTCCCTTTTGTTGTGTCAAAGATCCAAGATACAGAAAGGAACTGCCAGGGAGTAAGCTAATATACGAGAGAGGGAGCACCCAAGACAGAAGTCTGTTTGTAACCTAACCTGGGAAGCTACAGCTCAGCACTTCTGCCATGTTATATTTGTTAGAATTGAGCCATTAAGTCCCATCTATAGTTCAGGGGAGGGAATTATATATGCTCATGACTGCCAGGAAGTCCAGATTGGTGGGGACAACTTAGAGGCTACTTACCACAAATATATCTTATCTAGCATAACATATCCAAAGCATTACCTAATATATAATCAGCATAAAAATTATAAGATACTTTAGATTTTTTCATCTTGCCCTTGCTATATACTAAGTGTCTTCCTCACCTCCAAGTTCATATATCAAAGCCCTAATCCTCAGTGTGACGGCATTTGGAGCTGGAGGATTTGGAGTCAATTGGGGTCAGATGAAGTCAGAAGGGTGGAGCCTTGATGATGGGATGGATGCCCTCATAAGAGGAAGAGACACAGTCATGTCGCCCTCACTGCTTACAAGCATCAGGGACAGGTGATGTGGGGACACAATAAAGAGAAGGGCTCTCACCAAGCCACACTGGCACTCTGATTTTGGACTTTGGACTCCACAGCTATGAGAAATAAATGTTGATAGCTTAAGTCACCCAGTCTATGGTACTTGTTATAGCAGCCCAGATGATCCCAGGCTTCCGAGTCCAGTACCTACTTTATACTGATCATACGTGTGGACTTGGACTAGCCACATTCCAAGCATCGGTACTGCAGGTGGCTAGTGACTAATGCAGCACAGCACACACTTACATAGTTGACAGCCACCTGAAGGCCTCAAAACCCTGACTCAGGGGGTCTTCTTCACTAAGACCCTAAATGATTAAATGATTTATCAGCTATGCAAATACTAGCCATGTACCAGGCACGGTACGTACCAGAGCTCACAATCTATAAATCTCAGTGCCTGTACTAATGGAACTCAGACAAATAAGACATTATCTTCAGATTTTAGCCATGCTGGACTTACCTCAGGGTGGTTCACATCTACCCTGGGATGGTTTCTGGGATAAAGCAAAGCCCAGTCTCTCCACAGTCCTTGGGGAAGTGGGTGACCTAGAGGCTGCAGGGGCCAGCCAGAGCCTTTGACAATGACCACACACATCATTCCCTCCCAGACCTGTCCTGAGTCATGTACTTGAGCCTTGAGCTGGAGCCCATACATTGGCCTGAAAGCTGATTTCTTTGGACATGCAGCAAGTTAAATATTTGTTTAACTCACTACATTGTACTAAAGCACAATACTCCACAAGAAGTGCTTATAGGAGAAGGAAGCTGTAGAGAAAGCCTTTACTATTTCAAGTTTGTGGGGGTGCTTTGGAGCGGACGGTGAGGAAGTACAGGTTACATATCAAGGTTGCACCAAGCTTCAAAGGTGTGCCAATAAATTTTTGTGGGAAAAATGTCCGTAATTATCTTACTAGTTATGAATGGATTTAGCACCCTGGAGACTCATCCTCAACCTGTTTTCTGTCTTGACTGATAATGCAAATTCCTTGCTTTTATAGAATGGAAATGTGTATTTAATTTGCATCTTCTTGCACAATATATAGCCTGAATTGTGTTTGTGTTAAATCATAGACATCATGAAAGTGTAACACTACAGGAGCACATCCAAGGACTAAAGGGAAAGCCCCCTCCAAAACAAACAAACAAACCAACCCCCACCATTCAAAGGCCAGGGGTACTGCCTGGCAGTCCAGTTAAAGAACTCCTAAGTGTCATTTAGGGATTAGAAGTACAGCAAAGCAACTTTCTGAGTGATATCATCACCAATTAAGTAGTAGTTGTATATTTTAAAGTTAGAAGAAAATCCATGCCTGTCTTAATGGGAAGAAGTTAGTTTCATCCATATGGTTAAAAAAAAAAAAAAAGTCTTGCAAGCCTTCCTTACTAACTTTGTCCTTACAAAAATATTGTTCAGAAAACGGTAAAACCACTGTGAAGACAGTTTCAATAAAGGACTACAAGGAAAAAAACATATCCTTCTGACATGCAAAACCTGTTTCCAAGTTTTTATCCCATCATGTAGCTACAAAGTCATAGTAGCTTCACCTTTAAAATGCATGCCTTTGCCCCACGATGTGGACACACACACACAAAAATACATGATAACACAATTCTCATTAGTGTATCTGATAAGGTCATGATTTTGGCTGAACTGCTATAGGCTAAGACTCAACCATACAACCTGGAAATCCATTCAGGGAGCTTGGAACCTAGAAAAGACCCCAAAGCTGCTTGGCTGGAATTCAAAGGATGAAATTAAAGCTTCTGTTCTGTGTAAATCTGTCCAGATTTCGTGTTTTACAGCACCAGGCCTCGGTGCCAAGAACTAATTTTGCCTAGAGGCTCCCTCAAGAAGCGGAGCGCCCATCCCCTGAGGTCAGGTTCCACTCGAGAAAGGAATGGATGGTAAACATTCCCTCGCGCATACAATTTATGCGGGTCAGGTTTTCGCAGGGAGAGCGGCTTCATTCTAAAAACAAAGGGCTCCTGTTTTGGAAGTTCTAAATAAAAATAAAAATAGCATTTCAGTTATCCTTTTAAAAGACCATTCATACTCAAGCTGGGCATTTGTGATTGATACAAAACTATACTTTTACCGAGTTTTAGAATGCAAATTTAAATCCACAATGTCCGTTCCACAAATAGTGTCTCTCTATACACACACTGTGTTTATTTTGTATGCATAGACACATCGCATAGGGACACCGGTGAAGCAAGTGTCGTAGCTTTTACTGCCATTTATTGTGACATTTTGAACGTTTCGCTGCTGTGGTGGCGTAGGCAGCTCTGAGGAATAGGGACCGGGAAGGGGTGCGCAGATCTCTGGAGTAAGGGAGGCTCTAGGCAGGGAGCATCTTTGAACTTTTTGCATCTGAAGTTTGAATAGCTTCTCAAAAGTAAAAGCTGAGCCTATCAGGGAAACAACGGATCTTCCGATTTGTTCTACAGCTGAGCTCACTGCGTTAGTCGCTGGCCTTAGCGGCCCGTTCCCAGGAGAGGATATGTTACCTGTGTACCTGGCCTGGGTCGGTGGGCAGGAGGGCTCCCCTTCCTAGGACGGTCTTGTTTGCAGCTTTCTCCCACCAAACCCCGGAGCCACCCCTGGTGGCCGAGAGGGGCGCCCTGGCCCGCGCCCCTGGATGGGAGGCAGAGCAGGCCCTCGGCGCCCACTCCCGGGAGGGACCTTGTCGTCGCGACTCCTTAGGGCAGGAGAGCAGCCAGAGCGGGGACAGAACCGCGCTGGCCCTCCGCGCAGCCCCGGGGACGCGCGGCCCAGCAATCTTGGCGACGGGGCTGGAGCGCAGAGGGGACCTGGCGTACCTCGAGCTCGGGGCTGGAGGCCCTCGCACCCGATGTCCCCAGCAGGCTTAATGGAGAGAGAGCCTTAAAAAGTCCTGCACTCCTTGGGGACAGTCGTAATTCTCCAAGCGCTCCTGGATTCTCAAGGGCCGCGTCCACGCGGACTCCGCGGCTGGTAGAACCAGCCTTTTCCATGGCCGGCCGGAGAGGTTTGGTGACTGCCGTAGCGCTCGCTTGTGGCGTAAAATCCGTGGTGTATTTTTTTTTTTTAAACCTAAAGATGAATTTATTGTGAAACTGGCTAAGTTTAAATTCTCAGGTCCCTCACTGGCACTACCTTTTGCAAAGTCCCGGTAAAGACTCTAGCACTTTTGGATTCCTGATTGTGTGATCTGCATTTGAAAAACTCTCCCAAGCCTGCATTGTCTCGGAGCAGCCCCGTGAGCCCAGCCGCCGCCAGTCTCCTTCGGGGCGCTTCCTGGTCCCCAACCTGTGTGGAGGGCAGCCGAAGCCCTAACCACCGGGCAAGGCACCAAGCTTCCTTTCTGCGGGGCACAGATTCAGACTGCCGCCCTCACGCGCACACCTCGCTTTTGGGATTATCTCGCCTGTTCTGAGCCCATCGTGGGAACAGGCCCACACAGCAGCTCGAGCAAAAATGTTATAATCCTGATGTACCGCAGAGTCGATGGAAGCTCTCACTTTCTTAAGCGCATCTCCCAACCTTGGCCTAACAATTTCATCTCTTGGCCCAGGCCTTGAAAATGAATGCTACATCTGCATCTCTTAGCCAAGGGTCTGCAGCTGAATGTCAGATTTCGTGGCTTTTATATGTTGTTGAATCCAGTGCGGTGTGATGAAATACATGCAGTATTAAATCTCAGAAACAAATCAAAGCCAAAACCCCAAACCAAAGCCCTCTCTTTAGGGCAGCCTGATTAACACAACTGGAGAGAGAAGAGGGAGGATGGGGGGGGGGCGGGACCCAGGGAAACAGCACAAGGTCTCCCTTGCTGTCATCAGAATATTCTCTTTCCCGTCCCATGCCTTTTAGAACAAATAAATAAAGCCTTGATTTCCTCTAAACCTCAGGCAGAACCTGAGAAGTGTGACGCAATCCACAGATTCAGAGCGCCACCCCTTTCTGTACTAGGAAACAGTTCCTTACTTTGAAAATCCACACTTCATAATTTCCTGAAATTTATACCCCCAGGAGGGAGATGGAAGAAATCATTCTTACTACAGCAAAGAACTAATATTTTTCTCTCATCTAGAATCTTCCCAACTATTCTCTGATAAAGAAATTAGTTGTAGCCTGTAATTTAAAAAAAAAAAACAAATTTTAAAATCCACCTACAATTATACACCTTATTTTGAATTTTAATCCTAAACAGGTGGAGGATGTTTGAATAATCACTGAAATAATATGAAAAGAAATACCAGCAAATAATCATTTGCTGCCATTCTTTTTCGTGGCAATAATGTGCTCACTGACACCCCCCACCCCAAGCCACAAGGGTGAGAACCAAGGAGAGAGAAACGTGGCCGTGTGTGCTTCTGCCAGGGTCCAAGATTTCAGGCTCAAATCTTTGTCTCCACCATTGACAAGCCTAGTGAACCCAGGGTGGTTTTCCTTGACTTACTAATCTGTGTTCTGCTCAGTGTAGACTCAGAACCAGGGCTGAGTTTAGGCGACTCCCAAACCGGGCAGGCGCGTTAGCTAAGGCCACGGTGAGGCAGTCGCAGGGCCCAGCTAGCCAGCCAGTGGGAGCCCAGAGTCCTCCCGGGACCCGTGGGGGAGAATTCTCCACCAGGAGCTTTATCTAAGGCTGCAAACTCGGTCCCCCAGCCCCAGGCCGGCGGCCCCCGTGCGCGCCCTGCGTTGTGTGGGGAGGGCCCGGCGTCTGGGCCGCAGCTGCAGAGTCGGGAGCTCCTCTCGGACTTGGCTCCTTTCAGAAAACTCTTTTCTTGTCGGATGTGGTTTCCCTTTAATTAATCACTCATGCCCACGTGTCCACCGCGCCGCTTCCCCACTCATCCTCCAGCCCCACATATGATCTGTATTTGGAAGCCCGAGCTGGCGGAGCAGCTGGGACGGCGCGGGTGTGGACTCAGCCAGCGGCGCGGGGCTGCAGGGTGGCACCGGGAGACACAGGCGGCGGTGCCTGGCGAGATCGGCCTCTGGGACACCCACGGCCTCCTTCCAGACTTTCTGGCCGGGCGGCTGGATGCGAGGCCCCGCGGTCCCAGACTGCGGCCTGGGTGGTCCAGGTGTTCGGGGTGGTCCCGGGACCTGTTTCCTCCCTTCTCCTCCCCGCCCACCTCAGGAGCGGGCACCCTGCTGGCAGGAGACATCTCTGGCCCCCTCTTTCTCCCGCGGTCTTCCTCAAGTCTTTCCAGGCCCGGCTTGGCCCCGCCCCACTCTGGCTTCCTGGACCAGGCCGGGCCCAGGAACCGGCTGCTGGGCAGTGCGGCCCGCGCCCGGAGGCCCGTGCAGCCGCCGCGGCAGAGCGCCCTGGCCCCAGTGCGCAGCAGGGAGCCAGCCTCGGGACTTCGGGCTGCGTGGCGAGACCAGAACCAGTTCCCTAGTTGGGTTCACTGCTCCAGTCCCTTCGGAGCCGCGAAGGGAACGGAGCAGCCGGATGTGGCTGGGCCCACCCCGGGGCTCGGCTGTCTCCAGATGTGGCGCAGGCCGCCCCACGCCGAGCGAGGTGGGACCCGATATTCCCCGAGCGATCGCACGCGGCTGGGGCTGTGGAACTGCGTGGTGTAAGCTCCGTCGCTCCGCGGCCCCAGGCCTTCCTCGGCGGGGCTCGCACGGGCCGGGTCCTGGCCACGTCGCGCTCCGCCTTCCCCGGCCGCGGTCCCCGCCGCAGAGCGCACTGCGCTCCGAGCGCGGGGGCCCCGTGGACCCCGCCGGTCCCTGCCCACCCGCGCCGCGCTCGGCCGCGTTCCCAGCAGCCGCGAGCGCTTCCTCCCTGGGCCACCGCTCCAGGCCGCTGGTCCAGCTGTCAAAACAGGGGGTGTCTCTTTCATTCTGGCTCACAAAGTCCCAAAGGGGAACAGGGAGCCTTAATGCTTGTGTTTGGACACAAGCAATTATCCCTAATTATTCTTTTTCTTTTGAGCCTGCCCGTCCCGCCGGCGAGCCCGCCGAGGAACAGGCCCCGTAATCCTCCCTGGTCGGCGGATCTCAGTGGGTTCTGCGCGGCCGGAGGCTCGGGCCCTTTCATGTCACTGCGGGTTTAGAGCTGATTCAAACTCATTGCGATGGGGGAATTAACCCCGAGGCCCGGGCTTTCAGGGGCCTCTGATAAGAGATTATACGTGTTGATGGCAAGCTTTTCTTGGCAAAATGTTTTCAAAGGGCTTGGAGTTGTTAAATCAAAGCGCCATTGAATTGCTGGGGACCACCCTTCCCCCTCCCGGGCCCTTCCCCCTCCATCTCTTTCCCCTTCATCCCTCCGCCCCCATCGCCCGAGACTGCCCTCGATGATCCCGGAGCCGCAAATCACTTTCCTCCGCCAGATTCCCCCACTGTCCCAGCCCCTGAGGACTGGCTTTGTAGGTGCCCCGGTTTCTGGGCACCTTGGTCCCCTTTCCTCGCCCCGTCTCACACACGTCCTCCGGTAAGAAAACAGGTCCCGGATGAAAGCCTTGATGTCCCCTCACATAAATGTGTTTTGAAGCAAACGGAGGTGACAGGGTGGGATAACTAGAGAAAAGAAGGGTGATTTTCTTGCCTCCCACACCCCACCAGAGGTCAGGGGAGTCAGAGGGGGAACCATAGGGTTAAACAGCGTTGTGGGCAGAGTTCAGATGTCCTAGAATCTCACAGTTCTGCCCTGGGGGGATCAGGGGCGCACCAATGACAGAAAGCAAGTGTTGGGAAGATTGGCTTGTATGTAGATTCTGGACTGTAGAATTTTTTTTTAATGCTGGGAATTAGGTCCAGTTTTATAAACTGCAAGAGAGTATTGGACAATCTGCAGAGCCCTGCTTGAGTACAGTGGGAAATGAAAAATCTGAGCAGAGGCTAGAAAAGTCCTACAGGGGCTAAGAAATGGACCAGATAGACCAAAGTATTAAATATTGTCAAATATGTGAAGCGAATCACAACATATTCCTGTCCTCTGCTCCCTTACATGTATCCCATAGGATCCTACCACTCTGGGTTGGTCAATTTCCAGGTTAGGCTTCCTGGCTGTCCAGACCTGGTGCCTCTCCCCCAGTGCCACTCCTCACCTGCAGGACTGGAACTCATCCCCGCCATCTGGCTGGTCTGACATCCTGCCTGGTTTCTGCCATCCCTTTGGGGAGTGGCACCGAGGTGCAATGGTGTCCTGTAGCTGACTTCCTAACTCTAACTCCGTGGCCTAGGTCCACTGCAATCCTGTGTTGCTAAGGCCTCTAGGCTGCTAGTGCCCCAGCTGGGCCCTCCTTCTGAATGGAGCCACTCTGAAATCTAGATGGCCCTTGGTGAATCTGCCCAAGTTACTGCAAAACGCAGTGCCAAGTTGATAACTTATTTTGTCTCCTGGCTTCCTGAAGGATATTCCTCCTCCACCTCCTCTTCCTCTTCCTTCTCTTCCTCCTCCTTCTCCTTCTCCTTTTCCTTCTCCTTCTCCTACTCCTCTTCCTCCTCTTCCTCTTCTTTCTTCTTCTTCTCCTCCTCCTTCTCCTCTGCTTCTCCTTCTCCTCCTCCTCCTTCTTTTTTTAAAATAGTTAAGGAGCCATGATTGGCCTTTTAAGAAGCAAAATCCACTATGACTTCTTGTTTTACATTGGTGTGAAATCTTTGGCTCTGTGTCTTCTGGTAGCTGGCTGATAAGTAGCAGAAGCTTCTTCTAATTCCCACTCTTCTCCCCCTTCTTCTCCTTTATTTCTAAGGGACACATGAATGTTTTTTGGTAATCTTTTTTTTTTTGGTCTTTTTGAGACCGGGTCTCACTGTGCAGTTCAGGCTGGCCTTGAGCTCACTTTGTAGCCCAGGCTGGCCTCAAACTTGCAACAATTCTCCTGCTGCAGCTTCCCAAGTGCTGGGATTACAGGTGTGTGCCACCATGCCCAGCCTGGTAATCTTAATCTATGTCATTGGTGACATTTTATAAAATTTTTTGAGTCTCACAGGTAATGAAAACAAAAATAGATAAACAGCGTCACATTCAGTAGAAAGAAAAGCTTCTGCATAGCAAAGGAAACAAGTAACAGTGGCAGGACGACAAATTGTGAGGAAATATTTGTAGTCATACATTAGATAAGGGGCTAGTATAAAAAATAAATGAGGAATGGAAAGTACTCAAAAATAAGAGAACAACCCAATTAAAAATGGGCAAAGACATTTTCCCAAAGAAGACCTACAAATCAATGGCCAACGGATATATGAGAGAACTGTTAGCTTGGCTATTGTCAGGAAGATGGAAGATATGGAGTGTTGATGAGCTGTCTGCCCTGAGGGTCTGAGAGGTCTGCATAGAGGAAAGTATATCTGACTCACTTATGACCTGGAGACCAGTTAGGAGGCTGTGACAAGGTTGAGGCCAGAGGCAGGAGCTTAGAGCAGGCAGCAGCAGCAGGAGTGGCTGGGTTTTAGGTGTATTTGAAAGTCCAGCTAACAGAATTTCCTGATGAGAGGGATGGAGCAGGTAGGAGAGAAAGAGCTCTAGACTATGAGGCTTAGAAAGACGATGTTGCTGTCTTTCAATCGGGCTGGGGAACCCAGTGGGAAAAGGTTAAGAGATAAGGTTGGGATATGTTCAGTTGGGGTTTCTATGAGCTGCCCGGGAGGAAAGGGCTGTTAGGCAGTTGAGCACAGCAGTCTGGGCCAGAGGGGACACAGAAATTTGGCAGTTGTTGCTAACGAAGAGTGCAGTGCTCTCCAACATTGACAGGTCAGGGTGAGGATGACAAGGACACCAGGGTGATTTGATGCAATTCGGAAGGGTACAGCATCCTAGAAGCCATGCGAAGAAAGCATGCCCATGAGGACGGAGTGGTTCCCTGTTTAAGTGCTGCCCAGAAAGCAGGAACAAATCCACTGAAATAAGCAATTTACAGGACGGGAAGAGGGGGTTTCAGTGGAGTGGAGCAGGCCAAAGCTTGATGCAAGTCTCCATGTCAGAGAGAATCGGGAGGAAAGGAACTGGGTGAGTTTAGATAACTTTTTCCAAGAAATTTTGCTGTAAAACTGGGCAGAGAAGCTGGGTGGGACCGGGAAGAGATGTGTGGTCAGTGAGGGAAGTAAGTCACTCACAGAAAGTTGGGTGATTCCCACTGACACAGAGACTAAGAAGTTGATCTCATAGAACTGGTGAGTAGAATATTGATTATCAGAAGCTGAGGGGCTGAAGGTGGGGTGTACACAGGACAGTGATTGGGGATGGGACAGGGTGCAGTTATTTAACAGGAATAACTTCTAACGCTCGCTATCACAGTGGGTTAACTGTGGTTAACAACAGTTCATTATTTAAAAATAGGTGGTGAAGAAGATGTGAATGTTCTCAGAGCAGAGAAATGATGTTTGAGGTGATGGATATGCCAGTGACCCTGATTTGATCACTACACACTGTACAAGGACTGAAACACCACACTGCACTTCACAGTCATGTACTATACAATCACTGGTGTCAAACATACTTTAAAAATAAAACATTGTTAAAAAGAGAAAGTTTCTTTTTAAAAAAAAGAAAGTATGTTTATACGCTAATGGAAAAAACCCAGTTTGAGAAAGTCAATGGAGAGAGAGAGAGAAAGAGACTGAGAGTTTTTTTTTTTTTTTTTTTTTTCACCAGCCTTTAGATAAATAAGAGGAGGTACCACCTAACTCTGAAATAGAGAGACTGACCTCAGATAGAAACACCGTAGTTCATTAATTAACGGTAGCTCTGATCAGACAGTTTGTGGGCCTGCGCATTAGGAAGAAAGCAGAGGAAGTAGCAGGAATCTGGAAATTCTCTTCTGATTTTCTCAGTGAGGTGGGAAGTAGGGCTTTGGGCAGTGAGGATTTGAAACTTGAGAATAAAGGAAAGGTAGGACATAGCCAAGCAGGAGACAAATGGAGTGGGAGATACAGTCCATCTGCCAGGGAGCATTAAGGGCTCAGCTGAGGCTCATGATCCTGAATTTAAAATGGAGTACCCAGATGGATTTGCATGTTTTTCTTCTGCAGGTTTGAAGTAGGTGGAATGCTGGATATAAATAGGATGGTGGTTTGGCCAAGCCCCCATGACTAAAGGAGAAAGGGCCAAAGACATTGAGGAGTTTCAGCCGGGAAAGGTGAGAAATAAGAACCTTGGGGTATGAGGGCGGTGGCGAGGATGTGACTGAATGAATTTTGAAATGGGGGTGCTGTGGGCCACGGATGTGTTGAATTCCATGTGCTAGAAGGAATGAGCCAGACAGGCAGGAGGAGGTGACTCCGACCTGTGAATTGAGGTGGTGGAGGCCTCCGAAAGGGGGTGGAATGCCAGATCACTGAGGAGAGCAGCTTGGGAACAGAGGCTAGGTCATGGAGTGGGTCCCCTGAGGTACGCCGTGGTCCCTGGGACTGAGGATGGGCACAGATTGATAGTGAGGCGGAATAGCCAAGAAATGAGAGTGAGGACCCAGGACCAAAGGTTAAATAACTCCGGTCCCCTCTTCCCTTTCGGACAGCTTGTGTTGCGCCTGAGTGGCCAGTCCCTTTAACCGTCAGAAGATTCTGAATGAGCTGCTTCACTTTTTAAAGGCTAGTAAGCTATTTGGTTTCTGAAAACATCCATCTCTAGCTTGGAAGAGTCTGTATTTTCCTGGGATTTTGATTAATGGCCATTTTGTTGTAATTTTCTTATGTAGTGGCATGAACTTGTTAAAAATTATAATTTCAAAAATATTTTCCTTAAATATCTTAGTTCTATCCTCAAATTTTTTATTTGTGGACTTTCTCTTGCTCTCTTTTGATCAATCTTGAAAATTTGCCCATTGGTTTTTTTTCAAAGGAACTATTTTTGGCTTTGATGATTCCTTTAAATTTGACTTTCATTCTATTTCTTTCATCTATCTCTGCTCTTGTGTTATTATTCCCATCTCTCTACTTTCTTTGTATTTATTCAGTGAGGGTATAATAACGGTAAATTATCTCAGGCTCTGAGAAGGTCTTTATTTCACTCTAACTTTTGACCTGACAGTGTAGCTGGGTGTAGGATTTCAGTAGTCAACACATTGAAGATATTATTCCATTGTCTTCTTCTCTTACGCTGTTGCAAAGTCTGTGAACAAAATTACCGTTCTTTAAACAAAGATTTGCGATCTTTTCTCTGTCTCAAGGTTTTCCTCTTTCACTGTGCTATCCTTGGGGGATGTCTTACTTTGGATTTATTTTGTAACTTCTAAAATAATTAGTGATTTTCATTGCTTGTGAAAACTTCTCAGCATTTTTTAAAAAACAAAAACTTCTTTTTATTGAGATATATTCCACATACCATAAAGTTTAACAATTCAAAACACTCACTGCAATGGTTTTAGGATATTCACAAAGTTGTACAACTATTGTCACTGATTATCTTTTTTTTTTGTACCAGGAATTGAGCTCACGACTTCACACTGGCCACTGTGCCACCAAGCTATATCCCCGGCCCATGATTATCTTTTTCTTTATTTTGCAGTATTGGGGATGGAGCCCAAGGCCTCATGCATGTTTGACAAGTGCTCTGTCATGGAGCTCCATCCCCAGCTCTATACATTATCGTTTTTTTAGACAGAGTCTCACTATGTAGCCCATGCTGGCCTTGAACTTGTGGCCATCTGCTTCCCAAGTGCTGTGATTATAGATGTGTACCACCATGCCTGGCGTGATCTTTTGAGTATTGTTTTCCACCATTAATTTTATTCTCTCTTTCTGGAAGTCCTTTTTAAACATGTGTTGAGCTGTTGAAATTTTTAGAAGCCTAACACTTAACACCTTTTTTTCTTTATTGAGAGCCAAAATTCATTGAGAGTTAAAGGCAAATTAAAATAAATTAAAATTTTAATTTAAGGAAATTAGACAGATGGAAATAAAAAGAATAGCTTTCTTGCTAGTAAATGCTGGATTTGAGGATGTGGCTTGGATGGGTGGCAACCACAGATCTCCCGAAACTAAATCCTAGATTAGAATTTCCCACACCCTCCGCCGCAGGCAGCACGGAATAACCGCATTTTCCCCACATGGTGGTTGCTCTTAAAGCACTCATTGCCCAGAGCTCCAGAACAGAAAGCACGTTTCCTGTGGGCGGGCTGGTTCCCAGGAGAGGGGCAGCAGGCGGGGCCCCCTGCACCCCAACTCATGGGTGAGAGAAGGCAGTTGGCAGAAGGAAGCTGCACTGACAGTGTCCCTCTCCGCGCGGCAGAGCTACCCAGAATACTTTCTGAAGCAAACACAGTTCTGACGCCAAGCCCAATAAAAATAAGCAAACAAAAATGATACAGAGTTTTGAGAGTGTAAAAATCGGAGAAACAGGGCTGGGTGTGTGTGTCGGTGGTAGCGCACTTGGTCTATCTAACATGAGAGGCCCGGGGTTTCCTTCCCAGAACTGAAACCAAAAACAGAAACAGCAGGAACAAAAGCGGGGAAGAAGAGCTGAATGCTACACGCTGAACATGAAAAACAATCACATGAAATATAGTCAGTCAAAAATCCAGGGCTATCGTAACCTTAAAGAAACATACTGAATAGAGTGACATAAGTGTGTGTATGTATATTGTTTTGTTTTGTTTTTGATGCTGCGGATTGAACACAGGAGCTTACATATGCTGAGCATGTACTCTGTGATTGAGCTGCACACCCGTAATTGTTTATTACTAAAAGTCACTAAGAGAGACTGTGCACATATTAATAGATACTCAGGTACTGACACTAAAGGACAACTAAAAAAGGATATGTCCATAAAGTTACATTTGATACAGTCACTTGAAAATTCACAATGATGTTGGCCTCAATAATATTAATAGCATTTAGAAATTTTTTGGATAATAGAAGATGAGATAAATATTTCAAATAATTACTTATAATACTATTTTTCTTTTTCCTTTTCTTTCTTTTTCTTTTCTTTTTTTTTTTTTTTTTTGGCTTTTTGAGACAAGGTTTCACTCTGTAGTTCAGGCTGGCCTTGAACTCACTTTGTAGCACAGGCTGGCCTCTAACTTGCAGCAATCCTCCTGCTTCAGCCTCCCAGGTGCTGAGATTATAGGCATGCGCCACCATGCCTGGCCAAAGTACAATTTTTGATAGATGATTGTACATCAAGAAAAGACAGAGAAAATAACTAGAAACTGCCTTGAAGTGGAGAGTAAATGTTGATTATTCTAAAATTCAGGTGTAGTTTTAACAAATTGCAGTTTAAAATCTAACAGTTTTCCTCAAAGTTCTGTGAGATTTTTAATAAAATTAATAAATAATCTAAATGGGCACAAATATCAAATGTTATTTTGAAAAAGGAGCTATGGGGATCTTCAGCTTTGCAAGTACACTGTTGAAAACAATAATAGTTAAAATAGGAACTAAATATTGAAGAAATACTAAACATCACTATCAACTACATAGAGCAGAAGTCCAAGGACTCAGTCTTACCATCTGTCAGAGTGTAACACGTGATAGAGAAGTTATAACAAAGAGGAGCATAGCTGAATAAATCCTCTTGGGATAGCTGATTACTATACTGTGGGGGACTGTGTTTGTATGTTCCCCCTGCACCCTGCCAGGTTAAATGTAACTAATGAATTAAGCTAAAAACAACAACAAATCACAGAACCCCCCTAAGTATGAATGAATATTTCTTTCGCCTAGGAAGAGGATAGCATTGGCTACTTTGAAGAAACAGAAGGAACCACTTAGAAACAATGAGATTTCCCCCACTTAGCACTTTTATATTTCTGTACAGAATTAATTAAAATAAGGGGGTATGGGGAAATATATTTGTAGTGAGAGTGGGTGTACTCATCCCCCGGCTAGAAAGAGTTAATACATATAATCATATAAAGGGCTGCTCAGAGTGGAAAAATAGCTTGTGGTACATTCATACAGTGGAATTCAATTTAGCCATTAAAATGAATGGATTGGATCTTATGCTATGCTTGAATATATAATACTGAGTCTAAAAAGACCAAGATGCAGAATGCTATTATTTGTCATATAAAATTTAGAAGCTCACAAGTCAGTACTCTGTGTACGTATGCGTGTGATGACCAAAATTATAAAATGTGGAGGGGAAAGATGCATGGGAGCTGTAAATGAAGGGTGGGAAGTGGGATCAGAAAAGGTTATAAAGGAACTTTAAATGTATTACTTTTCTGTATGCCCCAAATATTCTATACTTTTAAAAAAGAGTACTTATGAATTGCTGAGGAAAACTGTAAAATTCAAACATATATATGTGAAAATAGCACAAACAATCCAAAGGAAAAGAAATATACACATAAAAAGATGCATAGCACGCTTAGCAGCCAGGGAAGTTAAGATTAAAATGAAATGCCAATCACCTGTAATATAAGTGCTGAAGACCAATCGCTCTAATGAAAACCGGTGTACAGTAGTTACATGGCACAGAGAACCTTACATTTTCAGAGAAGAACCCATGGCCGTCCAGTGCAAGAACACCAAGCAATATGAGGTTCTTCACTTGTCCTTTTTATCTCTTCATAGTTAAGCCCTCACTCACCATGACTTGAATCTCAGGGGAAATGTCTCTTTTAAAGAATGTCAAACTTCCAGAAACAAAGACTTGTGAAAGTAGCCAAGGAGTGTCTCACCCTCAGTGTTTCCTGAATAACCATCCTTAAACGTCCTTCAAGTAAAACTTCTAATTCTTCAATAACAACCAGATCCTCAGGCTTTGCTCAGAACGTTCAAGTCAATTCATAATCCTGAAAATCAAATCCAGACTTTTGTTGAGACCGCCCCCTCCAGTGCACCCATCACTGTGTGGAACACACACACACACACACACACACACACACACACACACACACACCCTAGAGTTCACTTGTGGTTTCTGTTTTTAAGGCCTTGTCCATCAAGACAGGGGTTTGTCTTTTGTGAACAAACTGCTTTTCATACCCCAGGGACTGACCGGAACCCCAGTGACTGTCATCAACACTTGACTTTTCTCATTTGTTTGTAAAGAGAACGGTGGGGGCTTCAGTGGAATAGAGACGTCGAAGCAGTGGGAGGCATTTTTTATTTTTGTTGTTGTGTTTGCACAAGGGAGTCCTAAATATATTGAATTTCTGGCGCTCCTCAGTCCCTGAAGCTGTTGCTTTCAGACTCCAGTCTGTGAGGCTTCTTATTCACCCTCCACCCCCAGCTCCTCCATGGTGGCGAAGAAGAGCGACAGCAAAGACAAAGCTGTGCTTCCTTGCAGAGTCTAAATATTTGAGTTCAGGAGTAAACAGCGGTGTGTTTGTGTGGTAGTTCTCACCCCTTCTTGCGTAGTGTGACTTCAAATTAAAATGAAAGGGAAATTGGCAGTTGGCAGGTTCAAAGATGCTTAAAAGAAGGCCCACAGTCTAGTGATTTGGTGCAGGGGGAAGGGTGGGAGCGGGGAGAAAGAGAAAAAAAATGGTGGGGGAAGCACTTAGGGCCCCAGAAGGTGAGGAGTCAGCCGGGCTCAGGTGGGCTGAGACAGGCGCTCAGGGCAGGCACTGTATTCGTCTGAAGCCAGCTTGCCTCAGGTAAAGGCAGCAAGGGAATAAACAAGAGCCCATGGCACCAGAGGCTGCACCACGTACCAGGGCTGTTCTAAGGACTTTCCACGGCCTCTGTCAGTCTTCCCAAACACCTACGATGAAGATAGCATCCCGCTCCCACATTAGAGTCCAAAAGACAGGGGCCCAGAGAGATTCCATTACTTGTTCAAGACCACACAGCTAGGAAGTGACAGAGCTGGACTCCTACCAGGCATTCTAGTTAGAAGCCACCCTGTAAGTTCCTATGCTCTAGTCAAGTGCCAAATACTTGATTGGAAACCAGATGGGAAGAGAGGATGAGAGAGTTAAGCTGGCTGCGCTCGGTGAATCACTCCCAGGTGTCTTGCAGTGCAGAGCAGGGCTTTGGCCCTGGAGGCAGGAGCTGTGGGCTGCACAGCTGAGTAAAGCTTTTGTTCACCCCGGGTCCTCGCACTGTCCCTAGGGGCCTGGTGGTGAAAGATAGGCTCAGCTGAGCTCAAGGTAGGACAGAATGCTGGATCCACCAGACTGGCCTGTGAAGAACAAACTGTTATGTCTTCAGGAATATCTTAACATAATCCTTTTATCTTGAAATAGTTTTAGATTTACAGAAAAATTACAAAGGTAGTAGAGACAGTTCCCATGTATTCTGCATGCAGTATCTTCTACTATCAACGTCTCACATCGGTGTGACAGTTTTTATAATTAATAAACCCATGTCATTACATTGTTTATGTTAAAGCTGATCTGTGCTTTATTCAGTTTCATTAGTTTTTACCTAATCTCCTTTTCTGATCCAGCATTCCATTCTGGGTACTACAATACATTTGGTTATTGTTTTTCCTTAGACTGCAACAGTTTTCCTTTCCTTTTTGGCTTTTTGAAACAGAGTTTTGCTATGTAGCCCAGGCTGGCCTTGAACTTGCAGCAATCCCCCTGCCTCTGCCTCCTGAGTTCTGGGATTACAGGCGTGCACCACCACACCCGGCCTTGCAACAATGTTTTAGATTTTTTTGTGTTTGGTAACCATGACAGTTTTGAGGAGTGCTGGTCAGTATTTTGTAGGGTGTCTGTTGATTGAGAGTTATATTTTTCTCATCATTAGTCTTGAGCTACATATTTTGGGGGTGAAGACCCGAGAGGCGAGGACCCTGTGCTGTCACTTTCTGTCAAGGGGACCAGTGTGACCTGTCGCCGCTGACACCTGGCAGAGGCCTGGCCGTGGCAGCGCGGTCAGGCCTCCTCACCATGCAGTTACTCATTTCCGCACACCGCTCTCTTTCAAGGGTGTCATTAACACAGCCCCACACTTATGGAAAATAATCAGGAATTTTATCAGCCAGTTGTTAACCCTTTGGTGGCTTGAAAGCCACCATGGTGGGATTTTTGCCTCTTGAAAATCAGCCAACTCTACAAATCTGGGCTGATTTGGAGCAGTGGTTTTCCAGCCCACCCTGGATGTGTGGCTTGGGCTAACTCCCAAGAGATGCGAATGCACAGGTGGAAGGGCTTTTAGACCAAGGGGCTCACAGGCACAGACAAAAGCTGGGGGCAAGAGTGGCTGTGCTGTGCTGGGAGGACACGGATTCAGGAAAAAGAGGCATGAGAGACATGCAAGTCCTTGGGAACCTGAAAGAAACTGTTCTCCAAAAGGCTTTAGTTTAATTAGAACTGGGGTTTGCTTGACCTACTTGTATTTTTTCCCTTTTCATAGTAGTAATAACTACTCTTTATTGAGCACCACTTGTTTATGGGTGCTTTTAATGTTTATAATTCCATCTGATTGTCACAGAGTCTGTTTAGAGTGAGGTGTCAACTTGATTAGCTTGGGATCCACTTGGGGGACTAGTGGAGCACACTCCTCAGTGCGTCATGGAGGTGTGACCTTTGGTGCTATATATGGTCACTGGTCTGCTTCCTCGTGGCCCTGTTTCCCTTGTCTGCTTCTCAGGAACCACAAACTATGCAATTCTCCTTTGCAACATCCTTCCACCAAGGATTCTGCCTTGGAGCCAGCTGACAATGGACTAAACCCTGCTAAAACATGAACTAAGTTAAATCTCTCCTCCTTTAAACTGTGGGTATGAGGTACTGTACCCAGCAACAAGAAAGCCAATACACAGACCTATAATGCATGTATTGTTATCCTCATTTTACATACAATAAGTGTGGAGGTTAAGCAGCTTATGTAACTGTGCTGTTTCTGCCTGTTGCATTTACCTCCCCCTGTAGGTTGCTGTTAGATTTGCTTCAAGAGGGTGGGGTAATGATTGCTGGTGAGTGCCCAAGACTTGACTAGAGAGACTAGGCTGGCCTTCGCTGCTCAGGGTGGTCTGTCACAGTTTGTGCTATGGGAGGCGCAAAGGACTGCAACAGGCCCCAGGCTGGAGACTCCGGAGGTTTCACTGAGAGTCAGGCACACCACACTGTCACTTGACCATTGAGTCCTCCAAGCCCTAACTTCTTTCCTAGTAATGTTTTCTTTATTCTCTTTCCTTGGCTATATTATTAAGGAAGAAGAAATTATGACACCCTTACACTTTGCATCTTGCTCGAACTCTGTGGTGTCTTTATGTTTTAATTTGGTGCATGACTTCATTCTTTCCAGAGCAGTTTTAAAGAAACAGTCTTAAAAAACCTCAGCACTAGAATTAACCATTGGGGTTTTGGTTAACTCTACGAAACTGCACAGTCTATATGCATATTGAACAAATGTATTTAAAAATACAAGGTATTTCTTGAAAAATATCCCAAGCATAAAAAATCGTTTACAGTTTATATAATATTTGAAGGCAAATGAAGTGCTCTTTACTCTGTCTCCATCTGAGTCAATCATGGAGTTTAAAGATATTTTAGGATAAATAATCTTAATGAAATTTTAAAAGGTAAGAATGGGACTTTCTTGAATCATAAAGAATATTGTGTTGCTTTAGAAAAATTCAGTTAGTATTTTTCACTAAGACTTTGTTGGTCTTATTAAGGCTTGAGCAATATTAGGGACTATTATTAAATGATAATAATGTTATTTTGATTTTCTTCCCTTGCATCAGTGAGATTTATAACAGTACAACTAGAGGTGGGCTAGTGCAAGAATTATATTCATTTTGTTTTATTTGGTCCACTTTCTTCCTCCCCCTGCAATCTCCCTCACACCCAGCTGCCTCTTTTACCCAGAGATCTGATCTGAGATGATTGGACCATGGTCAGACACCTGGCCAATGGGAAGTCAGTTTCTGGGCTAGCTGGGCCAGTCTGCCTCCTAAGAGCATTTACCTTGGGAGAAAAAGAGACTGAGCCAGGGTCTAGGTGGATGGATCATGATGGACTGAAGGTCATACTGAGTCAGGTGGAAGGGGAGCTGGTTGTGAAATTGAAGTCATGAGGTCACAGGAAGCAGCAGAAACTGCTCGGTGGAGAGAAATGGGAGAATGGAGCCAAGACACAGAGAGACTCAGGGTGTGAGGGAGGTGGCGGAGCCCAGTTCCTTATTTCCCAGTCCAGATCCGTGTGGTCAGATGACACTGGCTTACTGGCCTCTGATGCTTGAGAGGTTGCTTGTTACTCATTTTACTACGCTTCATAGGTATCTTCTCTCTCCACCCAGTTGACTGCAGACTAAGGCAACTCTACACCAAATGTCAAGTACAGGCTACAAAATAGTTTCCCACTCCTTTAGCGTCACACCTAGTCACCGAGACTTCAGAGGTCTGTAGGCCAACATAAGGATGACTTTAGGAACAGGCAAAGTAGAAGACGTAGATATGTTAGAAGCTTGTCCATGTGTTATAGTTTATAAATGCCCAAAACCCAGTTTGATGTTTTCTGATGGTGTTTCCCATTCTTTTTCACCTGAAACCTTGTAAGCCAGTGAGTATGTTCCACCAAGGCCAGCCATCTCTCCACATAGTCACTTCCAAGTCATGAGTGGCACCACGCCAACCATCTGGTCTCCTCCTCTGCTCATGACAGGTGAGGGCAGAACTTTCCAGGGACGCCTGAACTAGAAGTTTATTCATTTGGTAAATATTTTTTTTGACAGCTTGCTATGGTAAGGCTCTGTGCAAGGTGCTAGGAATACAGTGCTGAGCTGACCAGTGAATCTCTTACCTGTATGGAATCACATCCTGGGTGGGAAGCAGTCATGATAAACTACGAAGAGCATATCCAGGACAGTCTTGGGGAACATCTCACGATGGCAGGGCTGAATGAAGATCTAGCCTCAAGGGGCTGCACAAGAAAACCTCTCCCAGGAACAGCAGAGGAAATGGCATTCACAAAGCCCTTTCAGGGTAAAGAGTGTGGGGAGATCAAAGGACTGCAAAAGGCCAGAGTCTCCCACATGCACCTCTTAGTGTCTGCTGTCCCAGATGCTTTTTCTCTTTTCGGAAGTATTAGCCTTTTTCTTTTTTGGCGATATTAGTCTTATCTAATGAGATGTCCCCAGACCTGTTGGTTGGAGCGCCACAACTTCTCTCCCATTGTTACTCCTCCTCTCCTGTCCCACGGTTGCTGGTCCTCTCCAACCCACGCAGACTCTTGTGGCCACTGTCTAACTGTGTGGGGAGCAGTTCCATCCTCTGCGCCGCTGTAGTCCGGCATCTAGTGTCTGCCAGCACTCATCAGGAAGTTTTTGTGAATGCATGGATTACATGTTCAGCCCACTCTGCCCCGCCTCCCATATCCCCATTCTACAGGCTACTGTCAGGATTATTGCTTGAAAGCAGAATCCAATTGTATCAACAACCTCCAAATCCTCTGGTGATTGATTTCCACTGTCAAAAAAATCAAGACCCTCAGAATAGCCTTTAGAAGTCTTTAGAATTCAATCCCGATCTGCTGCTGTGGCTCATCCCCTGAATGTTAAACCCAGTCACTTGGAAATGCTATCTCTTAGGACACCAAGAGCTCCTTTCACTGTTCCTCTGGGACTGCCCACCTGCCACCCTGCGAGTCAGGCCAGATGTCCCATTCTTCAAACCCTCACTCAACTGTCACCCTCTCATGGCCCCAACGCAGTAATCTCTTGTTAGAGGCACGCGCCACTCCATCTGAGCTCAGCTCACCTTGCTCATATTGCTTCTGAGGCCCCGCTCATGGATCACCTTTTAGTTGGCCTACGTCTTCTCTCCAGAGAGATGACCCCTCCCCAACACCTCAAGGTCACAGGAGACACATTTTGTTCATTCATCTTTGAGCCCCCAGTTGTTAACGTGGAAGCATGTGTGAAATCTGTAATGAGAGGTAAAATCTACCGACTGCTTGCAATGTGCCAGGTAGTTTGCACTATCAGCTCTTTCAGCCTCAAAATAATCCTCAGAGGTAGGTCAGATTATGATTCTTATCTTTCAGCTGAGGAAACTGAGGCTCAGAGCAGTTGGATGCTTTGCGGGAGTTGCACAAGTAGGGGAACCACCACACGCATCACACCCTAGACTCAGTCCCAACGAGCTGGGAAAAACCACTGGTGTGTGAGCCCCATTCCAGCACAGCTGGGCAGCTGAGGTAACGATCTGGGCCACAGTCGTAAATCAAGAACCCTCAGGGCCGAGAACCCTGATAAGAAAGAAGCATCACGAGGATTATTTGTTAAACAGACGGGTCATTACACTTCTCTTCCAAAACATGTAGCTTCTGTAGGTTAGCACTAAAGACTAGAAATTTGTGGTTTAACTTCTGGTGATTCTCACCTTTTTTTTTTTTTTCCTGTATTCATGAGGCCTTCATGCAGATCTGCATCCCTAGTCCATTTATTTATTTATTTATTTATTTTTGTTGTTGTTGTTTTGAGACAAATTCTCACTAAGTCACCTAATTTTCTGGACTGGGCTTGAATTTGTGATCCTCCTGCCTCAGCCTCCCAGAGTGCTGGGATTATAGAAATACACCACCACACCTGACTTGTGATTCTCATCTTTGTTTTGCTTTTGTTTTTTTCCAGTACCGGGAATTGAACTCACAACCTTGCGCTTGCCAGGCAGGCGCTGTGCTGCTGAGCTAAATCCCCAGCCCCACGATTCTGGTAATCTACTAGAGAGCAAGATTCAAATTCATTTAAGTAGGGCTTTAGATATTAATCTTCAGGGTATGATTTCTAAAAATATAGTGAATGTCTAAATTAACGTTTTATTATAGATGACACATTGCCATGAATCCCCCTCAGAAAGCCCTCCCCTCACTCTGAGCACGCTTACCCCACCAGTCTTCTACTTTCTGAAGCACTTCTGGAAATCCTCTCTCATAAGTGTCTTTAGTTGTGCTTGTGGCTGCCTTGACATCCTGATGGATTCAAAATATTTAACTTTCATTATTTGACTTTGAGGAAGACCCAGAAGTCTCACACTGTCAGATCCAGTAAATAAGGAGGAGCAAGGCACACTAATGTTTTTAGGAGCCTGCCTTTCCATTGGGTGGCACTAAGCAGCAGCCTTCACTGTATTTTTGATCACTGCTCATAAAGATACCCACGAGAGGACTTCCAGAACTGCTTCAGAAAGTGGCAGGAATGATAAATGCATCTGAAATGAGGGGAAGTATTTTGAGGGGAATTACTGGTGACATGTCTTTTACTGCAGTACATTTTTTTAAAAATTTAAATATTCACTGCACGTGTGGATGACACCTCATACACGGTCAGTGCGGGTGGGGAGGCAGTGGGGGTGATCAGGGCTGTGTGCTCATGTGGATGAACCTTCAGACCCTCCCTCTAGGCTAGAATAGCTGGCCATACCACACAAGTGTGTACTGTAATGTACTTCCTGATAGGGCCCACACTCAAACCTCAGCATTTTGCCAGGAGCATTCTAGTACTTTGGCAATAGACTGGAGGAGTGGCCTTGTGGCTTCTTAAGGGTAGACAAGGACGATGAAGGCACCAGGCGAGCTCTGGGTGAGGCATCCCCACCTCCCGGGGGTCTCCTGAGCTTTACCCTGCCTGAGCCCCCCATGATGAAGCAGATAATGAAGCCAGGCTCCCGTCACTGCCTTCGTCTCCTTAAACAGATCCGCTGATTACCTGAGGAAAGGCTGGCCCTTTGCCCGCCCTTGCCTCCCAAAGGTCTGACAGCGGGCTCCTTTGGAGGGTCTCTTGCCTTACCACTGGCTCCTTGAAATCTGGCCAGCTGGTTTCTGAGTGATTTCATGGTCATCATTTGATCAGCCCTGTGTTAATGCTTTCTAACTGCTGTGTCTACTGACCTTTCCCAAGATTCAGCAGGAAATGCCGCTCTTCCACATGCGAGACATACGGACCGAATTCAAGAAAGGCTCTCCTCTGCTGCTCTTTTCTCCCCGCCTTCCTTGTCCCAGGAGAAGCCCTGAATCTATTTATGGACAGCATTTAGGTTCTAGAACTCAGGCTGCCAGAAGAATCTTCCTAATGGGAAATCTGACGGGGCCTCCCACTGACAGCGAAGACCACCCCATCTGCAGCGAGGGACGGGTGACACTCCCAGTCCAGATGTAAAGAAATGTAGCAGATTGTGGCTTGATGTATATTCATCACTTATTTAATATTTGAGCATCTTTTTCTAAAGATATTTCTATTGAACTCACTTGTGGTGTAACCATCTGGAAAGTATCAGGCCTCGCCCACTGAGGTAAACCCCTATTGCGTCTTTTTCCCTTTTATGTGAGCCCAGTGGGCATGGAGTGTATATCTCCATGTTTAGCACAGTCCCCTGCCAGAGCAGCTCTCAAACATATGACACTCTCTAAATAAATCATGTTGCATAGGCCATGAGCCACCCTTCCAAACTGAAGCTAACAGAAAATTTCAATGGGGCTCTGCGAAACCTCCACGACTTCTTGATGTGAGGTCTTTCTTACATTCTAAAGCAATGGATTAGGACTTTAAGAGAAAGTAGGCTGTCTAAAAAGCTCGTTTGTTGGGCTGGGAGTATAGCCCAGTGGTGAAGCATGTTCTTAGCATGTGTAAGGCCCTAGCTTCAGTCCAACATCCTTCTGAAACCAACAAAAAACCCTAAACAAATAATAAAAAAAATCCTCTACATTCCAAACAAACAACACAAAGAAAGAAAACAAATCCAACTCATTTGTGTTTTTTGTTTTTTCCTGGTACTGGGAATCGAACTCACGACCTCAACACTTGCCAGGCAGGCGCTGTGCCACCGAGCTAAATCCCCAGCCCCTGCATTTGTATTCTTAGATCCGGTTTTAAATTGGGCTTTGAAAGTGTTTACAAAATTAATTTCCATTCTCTGAGTGTTCCTAGATTGCTGGTGCAAGGAAGAATCTCGGGTGTGGTCTAGTTGACCATGAAAAATGGATCTTTGTGGCAGAGAAGGCAAAAGTACATAGCATCTATTAACCCAAACTTGTGGAGAGCTTTCTCCCACGTAAGGTAGTTGTGAGAGAGAATAAGACACCCTCACCTTTTCCACAGGAACTCTGCCCAGCACATCACAGTAGCCTCAGGGAGAGAGGATATGGGGTAATATGCTGTGTCTTAGAAATAACATGTTTCAGGCTATTGCATTACCTATTCATTTGATGATAAAACTCATTTCCCCTTATGCTTAACAGGTATTGCATAGAGGTCTTGCAAAAGAATCTAGGTAAATGTTGTAGTCAAGGTTTATAAGGGAAAGGGTTAAATACAGGACACATAATTTATAGGATTATTTTATAATATTCATCCAAAGAGTCAAATCCAGAAGAGTGTGGGAGATCTATCCACACACTAGAGACCCAAAGAATCCAGCTGAGGGCTTGGATCCCATGGCAATGTCCTGCATGAGTCCATCTGAAGACCCAGAGCCCATGGTAATGTCCATGAATCCAGCCAGAGGCCTAGAGTCCACAGCAATGTCTCATGCAAGTCTGTATTAAGGATTTGCACTGGAAGGCCCAAAGGTCAGTGGTGGAAGCCAGAAAGTCTGCACCAGCAGGATGAAGGATCTGTGCCAGCAGGCCAAGGAGGTCTGCACTAGAGCCAGGAAGCGATGCACAAAGTAAGGACCAGAGCTCCCCCAAAGTAAACTACAGCCATCCTCAGTACTAGTGAGGCCCACAGCTCCTCCGACAATAAGTACAGCTGAGTTCATATTAGGAAAGACAGCACAACAAGCTTCTTCAGGAGAATCAACAGCTCCTCCCCTTCCTCTCCAGTTCTCCTCTTATGCTGCTGGCAGCCATCCTCAGGTGCGCCTCCTACACCCAGCACCACACTGGTTCAGTTCAGGTGGGTGTTACAAGTTGACACCAGCTGTCAATCCACCACAGTAAATAAGACAAAAGCGAGATTAGCTTAGGAAAGAGGAAAGGAGATGAACTGGCATGGAGAAGAAGCAGTTATGAAGTAGTTTGTTCTCACAAGAATGACCTTCTTTGCAGGATCCTCTTGCCTTTCCATCAGCATGCCTTGGACTTCAAAGGAAAAGCCTCCTATAAAGATAAGGAACAGGTGTGCCTCCTCAGAGGCCCCAGCAGGACAGGATCAGTGCACAAAGTTGTTAGGCAATGCTCCGCACTTCCATCTGTCACAAGGGCTTCACTGTATCTCTCTGGGCCCCTTTAAGAGGCCCCTTCTGTGCTGCCACGTGATCACTGTTTCTGACACTTGTATCAGCAGAGCGCTCTTCTTCAGGCCATTTGGCAGTTGATCTGGTATCGAGGTTGGCAACAATCTATCATGCAACCTAAGATCATAGGCAAAATCATTTTACTGACATAAGGACCAAAACAACGGTAGAAACTACACATGATATTATATCTTCTGTTTATCATCTGTAAATTCAGGGGCTGAATTCTGCTGGTTTTCTTGTTGTCCCTAAGATAATTAGATACACTTACTGACAAAGTATTGTCCTATCAGAGATTTTTGATATTTCTGAATATTGAAATAGTGTGTCCTAACAGAGAAGTGACCCAAGTGAGAATGCGACACGCATTTCTCATTGTCTTTAACAAGAAGAGCGTTTATTGAGTGCCTGGGTAGAGGGAGGGGCGAGCCAGGCTTGTTCCTGCTCTGAAGGTCCCGGACACCAATGGGTGACTAACAAGTTTGCAAGTCGTGACCTCACAGGGGCAGGGGGAGGAAGCCCCAGTGGCAGAAAGTGCTGGAGCAGAGGTTTGTGCAAATATAAGGGAGGTCCACAAAAAAGTGGCCAAATCCACCTGAGATGGAACCAGGAATAATGAAACCAAGGCTTGTAATGCTTAGTCCTGCAACCTTGGTGTATGTGCTTATGAGTTCCAGAAGTTTTTAAATTATTTTTTGGGATTTTCTCGTACACAATCATATCATCAACAGAGAAAGAATTTTCACTTTTTCCTTCATAATCTTCATAGCTTTTCTTTTTCTTTCTTTCTTTCTTTCTTTCTTTCTTTCTTTCTTTCTTTCTACTGTGTTAGTGAAGACTTCTAGTACAATGAGCAGAGAGAGGGAACACCTTTGTCTTCATCCCAATCTTCAGGGAAAAGTTTCTGTTTTCTAACTGTTATAAACAATGTTAGCTCCTAAGCTTTTTGTAAACGAATTTTATTAAGTTGAGGGGAGTTTCCCTCTATTCCTAGCTTGCTGAGTTTTTTTTTGTTGTTGTTATGAATGGGTGTTGGATTTTATCCAATGCTTTTTATGCATCTATTGATATAATCATATGATTTTTTGTTGTTCTTTAGCCTGTTGATGTGGTTGTACCATTGGTTGATTTTTGCTTATTGAATAAGCCTTGCACACCTGGGATAAACCTCACTTAATTATAGTATATAATTCTTTTCAAATGTTCAATTTGGTTTGCAATTTTTTTTTTGTAGGGATTGAACCCAGGGCTTTGAACCCATTGTTTTTACCACTAAATTACATACCCAGCCCTGGTTTGCTAATATCTTATTGAGGAGTTTGCATCTATGTTCATGAGAGATATACTGGTATGTTGTTTTTCCTTTATTGTGATGTCCTTGTCTGGTTTGAGTATTAGAATAATTCTGGCCTTATTGAATGAGTTAGGAAGCATTTCCTCTGCTTCTATATTCCACTTCTAGATTACGGTGCACTGAGATCACTTCTTGCATAACTATTTGGTAGGCTTCACTAATGAACCCGTATGGGCCTGGTGCCTTACTTATTGAAACATTATTAGTTATTGATTCAATGTCTTTAATGGATATAGGCCTATGCAGATTACTTATTTCTCCGTGTGAGTGCTGTTTGTATCTTTCAAGAATTTGTCCTTTTCATTGAACTTATCAAATTTGTGGACCTATAGGTGTTTGTAGTATTCCTTGATTGTCCTTAAGTGTCCATGGGTTTAGTAGTGATCATTCCTTTCATTTTTGACATTGGTAATTTGTGTCTTTTTTCCTTGGTCAGCCTGAGTAGGAGTTTTTCAGTTTAAATGATTCTTTTTCAAAGCCCTAGCCTTTGGTTTTGTTGCTTCTCTGCTGTTTTTCTGTTCTGAATTTTGGCATTGCTCTGCTTTTTACTTTCTTTGCTTTAGGCTTAAACTGATCTTCTTTTCTAGTTTCCTAAAGAAGAGGCTTTCTGACACTGTAGACAGGTGTGCTACCTGTCTTGATACCAAGATGGAAGGAAACAGCTTTCTTTGGGGAAATCTCTGTAAGAGGGGTGGGAAAGGCCCACTAGGAATGGCAGGGAAGTGGTCAGGCCATTCTACAAGGCTCCTTGGGGGGAAAAGAAGAAAGGGAAAGAAGGTTGGCTTGGGCCGGGGGCATCAGGGGGTCATCTAGCCCAAGATGGCTGTCAGAGAGTCCAGGGTCTCCTAGGAGAAGACCTACAGGGCTCTGTCAGTAGTGGATGTATCCCTTGGAAAGCATGGTCTTAACATGAATGCAGAAATGGATTCCAGAGCAGAGCAAGTGGGGCCTTTGGTCAGTTGTGCAGACTCAGTGTGGGATGTCTGGAAGGCACATGTCCAGGGCCACCATTCCAGGTCTTGAAAGAGGGAGAGAAGGAGGCAGAGGTCTTCACAGGTGGGACCCAACTCAGCATGCTTGAAACAAGGACATCTGTTGGTGATAGATTGGGCTAAGTGATAGGAGGGACAAGGGATTGGTGTGAGGTAGGCCTTAGATAATGGCTCCAGGGCCAGGAGCTGGTGAAGGTCCTTATGGGTCATGGTGAAGAATTTGGTTTTTACCCTGAAGAGGATACTGAGGAGTTTCAAGCAAGTGAAAGATTAGATTAGATTTGAGGAGGAAGATTCTGGAAGATTGAGTAGGTAGAGAAAGGAGGCAGATGAGACACTGTGGAGAGGAGAAAATGGCCTTCATCTAATGAGAGATGCTAAAAGTCCACACCAGAACGCAGTGACACTGCTGGACCAGACTCAGGGTTTCTTTAGGAGGTAGGGCTGATGTGGCATGGGGCAGGAGAAGTGCAAAATGAATCCCCGACATTTATTTATGGGGATTTAGTGGACCCAGGGGGAGGGGAGGCATGCCCAAAGAGAATTACAAGCAGGGACACAGGCATGGAGGGGAAAGGAAGAGTTTGGTCAACTGGGGAGGTGGAGTCTCGTCTCTGTCCCTGGAATTTGTATACTTGGGTCTGGGACTCAGAGTCACTGCCCAGGCCACACACAAGGAGCCTTGAGAGTCACGGAGCATGGCGCGCTCTGGAGCCATTGCTCTGTCTGCGACCACCCCATCACAGGGTGCAGCTTTAGAGGCACAGGTGGCCAAATTCTGAACTCCATGGAGCCCCACAGTGGAGATGAATGGAAGAAGAGGCATCCGGTCAGGAGACTGAGGCATGGTTACTCAATGGAAGAATCAAAAGAAGGGTGCTCTCAATCAAGGGAGGGGAGGACTCAGGAGAATATAGCCAGCAGTGTCAGCTGCAGCTATAAAGAACCAGGCATGGTGTTGCATGTCTATAATCTCCGCACTCTGGAAGGCTGAGGCAGGAGGATGGTACGTTTGAGCCCAGCCTGGGCAACTTAGTGAGAATTGCTTCAAAAAATAAAAAGGGCTGAGGATGTAGCTTGGTGTGAAGTCCCTGAGTTCAATTCCCAGGAACCCTCCAGCCTCCAAAAAAAGCTACCATAAGGAAGCCCTAACCCTTAGTGCCTCAGAATATGACCTTATTTGGAAATAAGGTCACTGTAAATGTCATTAAATTAAGGTGAGGTCATACTGGAGTGGGTTGGGCTCCTAGTCCAATCTGCTGCTGGCTTTTGCAGAGAAGAAGAGGCAGACAAGGAGGGAAGAATTACACATGCCAACGGGGGCAGATGCCAGAGTTGTGCAGCTAGAAGCCGAGGAGCACCAGCATTGCTGGCAAACACAAGAGGGAAGAGAAAGCAGGGGAACAGCTAATTCTCTAGCTCCTTCAGAGAAAGCACAGCCCTGCTGACGCTGTAATTGCAGACTTCCAACCTCTTAAACATTGACAGGCTTCTCTTCTGTTATTTTAAGCCACCCAGTTTGTGGCAACTAGAGGTAGCTAACATGTGAAATTGAGGAGCCATCATTTTGCCACGAACATAGGTGGGTGAGTCCTCTAAAAAGGAGGGAGGCAGAGTGGGGCAGCAGGAAAATATTAATGTAGAGGTGAGGAGAAACAGTGGGTGATGGAGTTGGCAGTGAAGAAGGTGGAAGGAAGTCACAGTTCAGTCAGCACCTGCATGATCTACTACTGTGTGATAAGTCACTTCAAGACAGCACCTGAAAATACCATTTGTAACCTCACAGTTTGTTTCTATGAGTCAGACTCTGGGAGCATCTACACCCGGTGGCTCTAGCTCAGAGTCTCTCATGAGGTTGGAATCAAGGTATCAGCCAGGGAGCCGACCATTTGAAGATCTGCCCAGGGTTATGCTCCGTTCCCACTACAGCTCGTGCACCTAGGACTGCACCCTGCCCCCCATCTTGAGCAGTAGTGGTGAACCTATGGCATGTGTGCCATATCTGCCTGTTTATTATTAAAAGCTTTAAAAGTTCATCATCATGGATCTGGAGTGTCTCCCCCAGAGCAGGTCATCCAAGAGAGATCCCAAGGTAGAAATCCCAATGTCTTTTTTGCCCTAAGCTTGATAGTCATGTACCATCTCTTCTACTATATTCTATTATCATACAGACCAGCTTCAGTGCAGTAGGAGGGCTACTTGAGGCTGTGAGTGCCAGGGAGCCAGGACCAGGAGGGTCCGTGCTGGAGGCTGCTCCCACACCACCTGTACTGCTGATCTCCCGTCTCCATGTTGGTTGCACATTTGCCCTTACTCCGTGAGCATCAGACCTCTAGAGGGAAGGTATTCTCTGACCATCCTTTTTTGGATACCCTGTGAGCATCTCTAGTTTCAGTTACGGCTGAAACTGCTCTCTTTGTTCTATTTCCAAGCCAGAATCTTTCTCTAATAATATTCAAGGAGCCCCACCAATGACCCCTACATCAGGCTAGACCTTGGGATCATGTGTGATTACTCTCCTTCACCATCTCTCCCACTCAAACCACCACAAGTTCTGTCAACTTAACTTTCTAAATATTTCTGAAATCCATTGTCTTTTCTATACTTATTTTCACAGCCTTTTAAAATGAAAGTTAGCATCTGTCACTTGGGTCACTGCAGTAGACTCCAAACTATTGGGCCAACATACAGCTAGCTATCTTAGATCCAAGAACTGTGAGGTATCTGAGATTTTACCTTATTTGCAAATTAAAAAGTCAGCCTGGGTGCTGTCAGCTTCCTGGGTTAAAGTTTAGAACTTCTGGTTTACCACGCACAAAGTTTACATTCTCTTCAGTTCCTCTTATGCTGTGAGTCCCCCACAAACAACATGGAGTGACCCAGATGGATGCCACACATGTATGTAGTGAGATTCTGCTTCAGTCAAGAAACTTATATATGGGCTGCAAGCAAAGCTGCCTGCCCTATGCTTCAGGGAGTTGTCTTTTATCTTTCAAGGATACTTGCTATATGAATATCTTTGACGAAATAATGCAGAACAAGATGAGTTAGTACCTCACTCACGAGACCTGCAGAAAAGTGAGAGACTCAGAGAGAGCTGCCTCCCCACAACAGCCAAAAGCCAAAGCAGGCCACCAATGGCTTTCCATACCTATGGGATACAGCCAAGTTCCTTGTATGGCGCTGCCTTCTCTGCTGGTCTCATGGCTCACTCTCCCCACCCTACAGTAGAAATCTGAAATAACCAGAAGGCCCTATGTTCTTTCTGGCCTCCAGGTTTTTTGCTCAGCTCATCTTCTTTGCCTGAATTTCCCTCTTCCTTTCCTAGAAATTATTCATTTTGTGCTCTGTGATGCTGCTACCTTTTGAGGCTCACATGTATTCTGGGGGTTGGTGGGTTTGTCTTTGGGGATATGAACCTAACAATCCTTAGTCTTTATTGGATTAGTATTTACCACTTGCAGGTGTTTCCTTTTTTTTTTTTTTTTTTAAATAGAACTATCTTTATGTGGTGAAGGCACATCATATTTCAGCAAAATTAGATCTTCTGTGGCAGGGTCAGGGAAAGACCTAATTTCTGTTCTCACTGCTGGTGCTAGTTTGTTTTTTGGCTGTACTGTTTCCCCAGCAGGACTGGAGGAGCTCAGTTCAGGGCCAGCCTTACTCTGTGACTGATCATCTTCACTGTACCAAAGTCAAAGTCGATTAACCAAGTTGGCATCCATACCATACCTTTGTACATCTCTGCCTGGAACAGTGGCCCAGGGCATAATTGATCAACACCATAGTTTAAGTGATCTGCTGAAAGCTCATGTTTTGGAAATTTAATCCTTCAATGCAGCAGTTAGGGAGATGAGGCCTGGTGGGAGGAGTTTGGACAATGGGGTTGGAGCCCTTTTGAATGGATTAAGCCTTTCTCATCAGGTATCTGAGATTTTTCTGCCATGAGCTGAAGCAGCATGAGATCCCTACAAAATCTGGGCAGATTTTTTCTTTATAAGTTATCCAGTTCCAAGTATTCCATAGCAGCAATAGAAAATGGACTAAGACATTATCTCCCTTTCTACTTCTCTTCCCCTCTAGACCTGAATAGAATGTGTTGTGAGAACAACATAGCTTGGGGTGAGATAGCTTTCAGAAATGCTATGAAAAGACTACTATTCATTCCAGAAAAAAACTCTGGTAGTCATTTTTTCATATTTTGAGGATCAATAGTTTCAGAAGAACTGTAAAGAATGCTAACTTCATTCTCACTCTTCTTGTATTACTCCTGTTTTTGCTTTATCTTTGTTACCTGTGAAGTGAATAGCATAAGCCCCTGACCTGGCTCTTAGTAAAGAGAACCAACAGAGAGAAATAACATTAAGATCATCATGCACTAGTGCAGTGGGCATCGACCTTTTTGGCACCAGGGACTGGTTTTATAGAAGAGAATTTTTCTATATACTAAGGTAGTGGGGGAGTTCAGTTTCTCATTTTCTTAGTATGTGTTTGTGGTACAAAGAAATTACATTCCCCAGTGCTAGCATCACTGCCTGAGCTCTACCTCCGATCATCAGCTATTAGAATTTCATAAGAAGCACGCAACCCAGATCCCTCACATGTGCAGCTCACTATACGGTTCATGCTTCTATGAGAATCTAATGCCACTGCTGACCTGATAGGGATATAACTCTGTCAGTATTGTGAGTGATAGAGAGCTTCTGTGAATACAGATGAAGCATTCATTATTCATTCTAGTTTATGTCTAGATTCCCCTCAAAGCCTTATGTGCTATAGGTGGGAATTTTGGAAAGTGACCACATCTAGGGTGTGTGATGCTGGGATTCAGGTATGTGATTACTAAATTAGTCTCCTGATTGGCCTAGCAGAGTTCTGGGTGTGGATAATAGAAAGACCCACCCTGGATGTGAGAGGAACCACTCAAAAGAGGGGAGACCTAGATGAATACAAAGAAAAAGAAGGGAGGTCTGCTGCTGCTGCTGCTGCTGCTGCTGCTGCTCTCTGCTTTGCTGTCTCTTGCTTGCTTGCCATGGGCTAGTTTGGCTCTGTGATGCCCCTTTGCTAGGCCACCCTGCCTTAGAGCCAGCTAACTATAGACTGAAATGTCTACAAGCTGTGAGCCGAAGTAAACCTTTCCTTCTTTAATTTTGGGTGTCAGGTATTTTGCCCCAGCAATGAAAAAGTAACCAAAATAGATATGCTCATGTGCCCACTGCTCATCTCCCACTATGTGCCCAGGTTCCTAGCAAACAGAGGACCAGTACTGGCTGGTGACCCCTGCACTGGCAAAACATGCATGAAAATGCCAATGTGAGGCATCCTATTGTGAGAGTGAAATTAAAAAGGCAGAAAACTCCCATTTGGCATTTTCTTTTCTTTATGTGTCACCTTTTCAGGTATCTGTCCAGCTGGCAATGACCCTTACTGAGGACTCTTGATGAGACCTATAGAGTTGACCTCCTGGTCACTTGGTGTTTTTTTTTTTTTTTTTTTTTTTTTGTTTTGTTTTTCTGGTACCGGGAATCGAACTCACAATGTTGAGCTTGCCAGGCAGGTGCTGTGCTGCTGA